>NW_020229973.1:0-246408 GCF_003227715.2 Harpegnathos saltator
GAGTCTCCGTAGGCGGGGGCGCCCATGACGGAGTTTACCCATCGTCCGCTTGTAGGGGCCCCCACGGATTCTCATCCAGGGAGCTCACCAGTTGTTCCCAGGCTCTTCGCTTTGCCTCAGCGATGGCGGCTTTCCTCGCAAAGAGGGTATGCCTCCCACACCCTCGCGGCATCCTGCCTCGTCGCCGGGCCCGGGCATACACTCTTTTGGCTTGGACGGAGGCCTCGCGAAGATCCGCGATTGACTCAGTCCACCAGTAAGCGGCTCGGCGCCGGCGGGGGTGGGACTGGGGCATCGCGACGTCACGCCGATGCCACGATGCCCACTAATTTCCTAGCCCCCTCCTGAGGGCTAGGGTCCCATTAATCTGGCCCTTCCTCCAGGTGCCAGGTGGCCACGAGGACGGCCGCCCGAAATCTGCCGCATCTAGTCGACTAAGAGCCATCTCTTGGGGAGAGGGTAATCCCTCTCCCTTGGGCGGTGGCCGAGCACCCGGTGGGGGTGGGGAGACGGAGGGCTCACACTATATATTGGTGATCCGACAGTGTTTCGCCCTCCGCGTCCACCGCCCACTCCTGGAACATCCGGGCGGCCGAGGGGGAAGCCCAGGTCAAATCTATGACCGACTCTCCCCTCGGCCGCACGTAGGTGCTGGTTGTCCCCTATTTATCAACAGGTCTAACTCCTCCGCCCAGTCAACCACGGTTTTCCCCTTCGGGGATCCCCCTACCGGGGACCGCAACCCCACCCCTCAGAGTGGGCGTTTGAAGCCCTCGGCAATTATTACGGGTCGGGGGTGGCACTGCCGTACTACACCCCCAACCTCATCGAGGATCCCCTTTATGCGGACAAGGTCACTGAAGCCGATCCTATTTTTGCGGTGGGAGATATACCCCCACCACTGTGATGGGCCCCCAGTCGACTGCCACATACGAGGTCCCCTTCCTCCTAAGTGTGCAAGGGGGGGACCCTGTTGCGGAATCTGCCACCGTGGCCACCGAGCCGTCCGGGCTGCCGAACCAACATAGATTGCTAGGCGGCACCCAGTGCGGCTCAGTGGCCACCCCCAGCCCGACACCCAGTTCCTCGATCCTCTGTATCCAGAGGTCTTGGGCCCGGGTACCGCGGCCGAGGTTAGCCTGTAGCGCCCAGAGTAGCGTGAAGGCTAGGCCTTTACGCCTCCTTCGGGCATTCTTCCTCTTCGGAGTTGGACGGTGGAGTGAATTCCTCCAATCTCAGACTGACCCTCTTTGTCAAGGAGTCAGGTCCTGCTTGAGTGAGTCGCTCAACATCCACCGGCTCCTCCCCCGAGGAGGTTCGGCTGTGGTGGCCTCATTCCTAGGTGTTTCTGCGAAGCTATAGGGAGTCCCTACCTCAGCGACTTGGGGGGGTTCCTGTCTGCGTCTCCCCCACCTCTCGGGAGTATGATGGGAGACGTCTGATAGGGGACCAGGGATGGCGCGTCCTCTGACTCCCCCTCTACAGTCGTTGGGGTAGAGTCTTCCACCCTCCTCACCTTTTCCTTCGTCCTCTCCGTGGAGGGCACTCCCACCGACTCCCCTCCTAAAGTTGTTGGGGGTGTCACTTCTGGGTCCACCCTCCTCATCTTCCTGGTGTGCAACTCCTCCGACCGGTCCGAACAACCTCGTCTCCTCCTCTGCAGATGTTGTACTCCCGGTCGCATCCGCGTATGTCTTCCTCCTGGAACCCAAAGGCGGGGGCAGAGGGGGAAACGAGTGGGGGCCGGGGGCGGAGACGGTGGAGGCCTTGAGAGTTCTAAGCTCCTCCGCCAATCGCCCCGTCTCCACTCTCAGCCTCCTATTGTCCCCCCTCAGCCCCTCCATCTCTTTCTTTATACCGGAGGTTTCGTCCTCCATCCCCTCCTGCTTCGCTGTCCTAGCGATCAGCGTGGCCATGACGGCCTCGGAGGTGGCCACGGCTCGGTTTAACAGCGACACAAACGTTCCCCTGAGCGTTCTGGAACGCAGTGCCACCAGTTTCATCGCGCCGAGCGCACGACCCACCTCCGAGGCCAGTTCAGGGACCTTAGCCCCCCTCAGCAGTTCGATGGTGGAGGGGTTTCGGACGACCTCCTCGGCCGGGCGCATGTCCTCCAAGGACCTAAACAGGTCCCTGCCGATATGGTCCCAGGCCTCCCTCTCTAACCCTCTCCAATTCCATCTCTTTCCTCCTCTCTTGCTCCACTGCTTTCCTCTCCCTTCTCCCCACTCCCTCACCAGTAATGACGGATCTTCCCCGTTTTTGGGGACCGGTATGAGGGTGGGGACTTGCGCCACGGTCGAGCCGCTGCTGTTGCCCGTCCTGTTCCTCTTCCTTCTAGCGGTGCTGGCCGTTCCTCCTTTGTCGTCTGTGGCTTCAGTCGCCCTTGGCGTGAGCGGCTGCTCTACTCCGCTGACGCCACCCACTGCCCCCGATGTCGAGGTCCCGGCAGCCCTCAGCGTTGAGACATGGGTGGCCCTGACTGTGGCACCAGTCGCCCCTGATGTCAAGGCCTGGGTTCTCCCGCTGGTACCGCCGGCTGCCCCCGCCTTCAGGGCCTGAATGTTCCTCGAAGTTGAGGCCCGCACGGCCCTACTAAGGGCTGGAATCGGGATCTTAGATCCCTGCGTCAAAATGATGTCTGAGCGGATCACCGGGATCCCGGTGCTCCTCCCAGACGCTGCAACCTCCCCCGTGGTCTCCTTCATCCCCTTCCCGAGGCCCTTCCTTTTCTTTTCCTCCTCTTGTTTCCCCCTTTATGGGAAGGGTGCCCCCTCGTGTCCCTAAGAGAAGGACAACTGGAGACCGGTCCCTCCTCACCTTAGTGAAGCGAGAACCCGGTCTGCTGGCCACCGATACCGATATTTTACAACCGGACCCCTGTGACATAATGGTCCCACGATAGGTAGCCGCCTATAATCTGCCCGACAGGCTCACCACTCCTCCGCGGTCGGAGGGGAGCCGCCGGCTACGGCTCAAGCCCTGCGCCGACGAGGACGATGGTATGTCCTTTTTCAATGGCCCCTCGGGGCTACGCGCAACGCGCCTCGTCCAATAAACGCGATCCAGACGGAACAAGGAACGGATAACGCGAACAACGGGTTGCGGTCTTAAATCCTCGATTTTTCGCACGCACGCTCCGTCTCCATAAATGCTCAAGGACTCCTACACGAGACTAACTTTATGATAGACACGGGAGCAGCCCCTAACATCATTAAAAAACGCAGTATTCATCTTGAAAATAAGATAGATACAACCGATATTATTCTCCTTAGCGGAATCACCAACGGAAATATCGCGACTCTCGGGTCCTCGGAAGTAAATTATATGGGGCACGCGATAACATTGCATGTTGTCGACAACAAATTCCCAATCACTCAAGAGAGAATATTGGGTTCTGATTTCTTGCGCGACGCCGAATCAATAAACTTCGAAACACAGTCAATTCAATGGCAAAGTTTATCGATCCCCCTGGATCAACAAAAAGGCATGATAATCCCCGCGAAATCGCGCGTCGTTTTCCCACTCCAAGTAAGCAACTCTCACGTAACGGATGGGTATGTACCGCGAATCCAGGTCATCGACGACATCTACTTAGGAAATGCCGTCGTCACCAATAGGAACGGTACCACGTATATCGGAGTGATCAACGCAGGAATGGAAAATTGCTATCAGCATTCCCTCGGTCGAAATCTTAGAGATAGAGGAGATATCAAAACAAAACCCTTTATTAATCAAAGAAAATCTCGACGAAGAGAACGTAAACTCATTCGATACCAAAGAACCGCTAGTCAAAAAATCCAAGCTGCCCTAGGGCCTGCGACATACGAGATTTCTAGCATCACGAGTAATAACTTAAGCAACGAGCGCACCCAAAGAGTAAAAGATTCCTTGAGTTTAGAACATTTGAATGCCGAAGAGCAACGACATGTCCTAACCTCGTAAATAGGTACCACGATCTCTTCCACTTATCCGAGGACAAATTAAAAAGTACTAACATCTCCCACAAAATCAACACCACTGATGACAATCCTATACACACCAAACAGTACCGATACCCACCGATCCACAAAGACGAGATTAACAAACAAATTCAGGACCTCTTAAAAAACGACGTAATCGAACCCTCAATCTCCCCTTATAACTCACCACTGTGGATTGTTCCAAAAAAAGCCGACTCGCGAGGTAATAAAAGATGGCGCATGGTAATAGACTTCCGCGTTTTAAATGAGAAAACAATATGAGACGTGTACCCATTACCAAGCATCACCGAAATCCTTGAGCAGCTAGGAAGCGCCAAATATTTTAGTGTCTTTGATCTCGCCTTCGGATTCCACCAGATAAGGATGCATCAGTCTGACGCACAGAAAATGGCTTTTTCCACGCCCCACGGGCACTATGAATTTAAACGTATGCCGTTCGGGCTCAAGAACGCCCCTGCGACGTTTCAAAGACTGATGGAGCAAATTCTGACCGGATTACAAGGCAATGAACTATTTGTGTATTTAGACGACATAGTAGTCTACGCGAGCTCTCTTCGGAAGCACGAAATAAAGTTTAATAAACTCGCCGACCGCCTAAGAGCCGCGAACTTGCAACTCCAGCCAGACAAATGCGAATTCCTCCGCATCGAGGTAACTTATCTAGGTCACGTGATAGGTAAAGATGGGGTAAAACCAAATCCAGATAAAATAGAAGCTGTAAAAAATTTTCCAACGCCTCGAAACGCGAAAAATATCAAACAGTTTTTAGGTTTAACAGGTTATTACCGGCGCTTTATACCCAGCTTCTCAAAAATAGCCAAGCCTCTCACGAATCTTTCAAAGGGTGATGCAACATTTGTCTGGGGAGAATCGCAAACCAACACGTTCAACCACTTGCGTGATAATCTATGTAAGAAACCGATACTCCAATATCTCGACTTTACTAAGCCGTTCGTCTTAACCAGCGACGCGTCAGGCACAGCGATAGGCAGAATATTAAGCCAGGAAATAATAGGCAAAGACCTACCGATCGCGTACACTTCTCGCTTTCTAAACGCGGCCGAATGGAACTACTCTACAATAGAAAAAGAATTACTTGCTATCATCTACTCTGTACAACACTTTCGACTATCTATCTATCTATCCGTATCTATATGGGAGAAAAATTCCTGCTGGTTACCGACCACAAACCCCTCGTGTGGCTGCATTCGGTCAAGGATCCCACTTCGTGACTAGTTCGATGGCGCCTTAAATTGGTGGAATACGAATACGACGTGATTTACAAAGCCGGAAAGAGCAATGCTAACGCGGACGCCGTCCCGCAACCCTGTGCGCCGACAAATATTGTCATTTGACGCTGCTGCAGAAACATCTGACTCAGAAGAGTCTCTATTTTCCTTCGCACGTCCTTCACGAACCCAAATCCCAACCTTACCTAAAGAAGACACACCCTTGCAAACGGACCATGACGACCGAAGTACAGGAGACACGACAAGCAGTGACTTCGACGAAACCGACGACACAAACTCTGATATATTTGACTACAAAAACGAGCTTTATAGTCCATATTAACAATAAGCTTATAGAAGTCAAAGACAGCTTTTCCTCTCGAAAAGACTCATTAGTCGTCTTCGTATCTCAGGACGGAGAACCTTGCGACAAAGGCGCGAACATACTTAACCGAAACAATCAACTACCGAAATTCTCGGACGCGACCGTAGGCCGAGGTCGTGTGATCGAAATGAAAAAGCAAAATATAATTTGCCTGGTCATCAAGGACAAAGTATCTACCATAATCGAGAAAGAAACACTGCAAGAAGCTATACGCTCACTTCTAGACATTTGTACGGAACTACAACTTAAACCGTCTCCAATTGCAAAGGGGACATCGCGACTTTACCATGGCACATAATAAGAATTTTTGACCAGCATCCTTCACGAAACACCTACTAAAATCATCGTCTGTACAAACGAAATTCTTGTTCCGATACCAGAAGAGAGGGAACAAATAGTAAAAGAATGTCACGCGTCAATGATCGGTGGACATAAAGGATTACAAAGACATATCTTCGCATTAAATAAAAATACACTTGGCCAAATATGAAAACCGACGTTCAGACCTTTATACAGAAATGCAGAAACTGCCAACTCAAAAAGTTAGTCAGAGTAAAACTGCGACAACCTATGATCCTTACTGATACACCAGGTTCCGCGTTTGAGAAAATATCAATGGACATAATGGGACCTCTGCCCGTGACCCAGAACGATAACGCATATATCTTAACTATACAGGATCTCCTAACAAAATACTCCTTAGTCACCCCATTAAAACAAGCGGCAGCTATCGACGTCTTCGTAGAAGAGTTCATTTGCATATGCGGTGCCCCGAGAGCATTGCTTACCCACCAGGGCTTACATTTCATGAACATCTTGATACGTAATATCGTATTTCGTAAATTTCGCATAGAACGTTACTAAACTACTGCGTACCACCCACAATCAAATGGGTCCCTCGAACGCAGTCATCACGTGTTGTGGGAGTATCTAAAACAATACATAGATAAAACCCATGAATGAGACCAGTACTTGCGCCTTGCAACGTTCTCATACAACACTAGCGTCCACGAAAGCACACGATATATTCCTCACGAGCTTATATTCGGAAAATGCTTGGCCGAAGTTCCTTCCAAAGACTCACCAATGGGAAATAACGTATCCGAAACATACGCGGATTACTTAACAGCATTATATAATAAGCTTAGACTAGTACAACGGTTCGCGCGCGATAACTTGGAATGCTCCAAAAGACGCACTAAGCAATACTACGACGAAAGAATAAATCCCCAGTCGCTCAAGCCAGGGGACCGTGTGTACCTCTTAAAGGAACCTTCCAAAGGAAAACTAGGTGACCAATATCTTGGCTCGTATAATGTACTAGAAATTCTGAGTAAACATAATATAAAACTAGATTTAGGCGGCAATCGAACGAGCGTCGTCCATAGGGATAAGTTGAAGTTGGATAAGAGTAGGGCTACGAATCCCACCTAAGGGAACAGGTACTCCCACTTCGCGTCGAAAGCAATAAAACCCGACTGCTGTAACGTCCAGCGACGTGCTCTCCATCATATCATTTTTTCGCCTCAAAACCAGAAGGCTAAGAAGAAATATAATTAACTTCAATCATCAAAAGTATTTGTTTACTGTCAAAATCAAGGATAAAGGTCAATATCTCTTAAAATAAAGACAATTTTGGAAAACCGTTCTGTCCAACTGAAAGCACTTTTAACATACTGTAAATACCGTTCTAACAAAATTTTTGTAAGATCAATATATTAAAAGTTATAGCCATTTGAAGGTCTCGACCAATCAGAGAAAAGTCTGTTTTTCTCAGCAGCCATAAGACTTAGAACAAAAATCTAGAATTCTAATAACAGTATAAAAGAGCCTCTATTCAACGGCTATACCAACATTTAGAAAATATTAGCAATTAATAGATATAATAAAAAATAAAACGTTAGATCATAACGAAAAATTCTGAGATTCATACTGAAGGATCCTTAAAGTCCCAGTAATAGACTCGACATAAAAGCATTAAGAAATAACTATTCCTGTAAAAGATATGACCAAACGAAACGAATTAATTCACTTTCGTCTAACAATAGGGGAAACTATAACTAAACTCATGCAAGTCTCAAAATCACGAAATATTCAATAGAACCAAAGATATAGCAAAAAGAAGTTAATTATTCTTATTCATACTTCAAAGACTCTCCAATACTTCACTCACTTGAAATTTGTTCGTTCTATACTACTACTCGAGTCTTTCACTAGTGTTACAAATCTTTCGTTTATTCAATCTTCTACTACCAAAGGCTTGCATAAGGCTCGAGAAACAGTAATTTATAAGTAAGAATTTTTAATAACAATCATTAATTAATACCGACGTTGATAATGACGAAACCTTCTAAAGAAATTTACCTTACCGACATACGCAAATAAGGAACCCTACTTACCGATAAACATTAATATCCCGACATTAATAATAAATGCTGCTTTTATTATAACACATGCATATTCCAATTATTAAAATTATAATTAATTAATATTATAATATTTTAATATTCTATTCGTATGTTACTATATTAAGCATATACTGTAGCTATAAGAACCACACATACTATATTAACAACTATTTTATTAATATTGCAGTAGCATATAGACTCACATATACGATAATTAATTACTAAGACTGGTGACAGGAAGTCTGGGAGATAAGCCGGGCGAGAAAAACAGGCCACCGTGAGCGCTCTGGAAACCTCGAGTAACCCGATCCCATATCAGGTAACATAGGGCATCCTGCTGATCACGCTCCTTATCACATTCGGCGGCGCACCGAGATGTCTCGATGCCTCGTCAGCATCACGCCACTCAGTCCCTGAAAATCCTCGAACGCCTCAGTCACTCTGAAAATCCTTGAACGCTCCTACTCTAAATCCCTCTCGTATATTCTCATTACTCCTACCATATAGCCTACCCCACTCTCAAGCTCCATTGTCCGGACCGAATGAGGCCCCGACGGCAGTTCCCGTCGCAGAGTCGACTTCTACCTTCCAAGCTGTAAAGATGTGCCTCTTTAGAGAGCTCTCATTCATCTGTCAGAATATATTGTGAAGCGGACGAGTGTCTCTGAGCAAACGTGCCATCACGGACGACGTTCTGTCTCACTAAAGAGCTTCCGACAAAGCTCCTTCAGAGCCTTCACTGAGAATATCGCACACATACTCGGGATCTTCTTAGGAATATTCCACGAGAAATATGCGTGTTCTTCTCATTTTTTCTTTTGGGTTTTGTGCTAAGCGAATCTGTCAGCTCCTGCTCTGACCCTATCGTGCACCGAGCAGGTTGTGTTAGTACTCAGTTTCACTAAATCAGTGAGCCTATTGGTCTTCGAGACTTCCTAGCTAAGCTTAGGCTAACGGCGCAGTGACAATTTTTATATTCCATAAGGAAATCATAAGAAATAATATAATAATCGTAAGTACTCACTTTATTTCATACACTTCACTCACACATACCGCGTTTCGCGATCGACTTAGAGTCAGTGCATTACAACAGTCGCGAGTGATTTCTTAGGAATATTTCAACACGAGTGAGCAAGTGTATTTCTTCTTACAATAAGACGAAGTTTATTTAATAATTTCGACAACGTATATTAAAAAAATATCGTTTACATTTCGTTGACATTCGTATACATTAACTTGCATTTTAGATTACTCGCATTCATACTCTCGTATACTTGTTCTTTGCGTCAAACCGTATTTTGCGTATCGCTTTCCGAATTATAAGTTATACAATACACAGTAAGGTGCAAAAGGGAAGAGAGAGAGATTCCGTTTTGTTTTATCTATTCGATTTTTCGACATCAAGATACAGTGCCTGTTGAACCAGTGAACATATACACTATTCCTTTTTTTCCTCCCTGCGAGCACACGGCATCGGTGCAAGGCCAGGGCCAATGCGTACGGCATCGGTGCAAGGCACAGGGCCAATGCGCACGGCATCGGTGCAAAGCACAGGGCCGTGTCATTAGATTTGAGATCCTTGTCAGCTGTGGCATCCCACCACATTGACATCGTTTCCAGGCGAACTCCTTGCGCCGGAGACTCTGCTTATTATAACCAGCTTATTCCAACCTCCTAGATTGTCACAATCTTGACAGGCAGTGGCATTATCAATTTAATTATTTTTACAATAGAGACCCAAGAAAGGACGTCTCTTCCGTTCACGTACTCTCTCTCTCTCTCTCTCTCTCTCTCTCTCTCTCTCTTTCTCTCTCTCTCACAGCACACTAGCTATAAGATACATATATATATATATATTATTTCATGCATTTATGTATTTGAATTTATATATCCATTGTCTCCATTTTAACCTGCACTTATACATTTTCAATTTATTATATTCTTATAACAATACATTATATTCAAGTTCCTATTATACTTGTTCGCATATGTCATAACGGCTCAGTTCAGATAAATAATCCATTATTACTAACAAGCATACTCAACAGAATTATACTTTGTACCAATTTCTGATATTTTACTTTTGACGTTCGCTATACATATATTCAACATATTATAATATTTTATTCCATATTTTATTCAATGTGATTCTATCAAGTGCATCCTTCCCCACCTACATTTCAT
The DNA here is from genome assembly GCF_003227715.2 of Harpegnathos saltator. Taxonomy (NCBI): domain Eukaryota; kingdom Metazoa; phylum Arthropoda; class Insecta; order Hymenoptera; family Formicidae; genus Harpegnathos; species Harpegnathos saltator. The sequence goes on from NW_020229973.1 coordinate 10,190, forward strand.
TGTGTTTGATTTGATTTTTATTATATATGTTTGATTTCATTGTGTATATTCAAGTGCGCCATTGCACCAGCGTGCGTATCACTTATTTCTTTGTGTAAATTGTGAACTTGTTATTTTATTGCAATATCCGATTTTTGTGTATTACCTCTATATGCCATTGTATATACGGTCTTTCGATATTTCGCGCTATGCATTTTAGTCACATCCTGCATTTTTGTGGCATCTGCTACCATATTTCTTTTTATTGAACATTTCTATGGACACCAGATACTCAGACTTAATCGCGCGATATCAATTTTGTTTAATTATTTAAATTATATAATACGTTATTACCGTCTTTTGCCAGAAGGTCTCATAGTCAGTCACGTAACATTTAAACGATCTTGTCTATCATTGGGAAGCACCTCACAGGTGCCACCCGCTTCTTTTCCTACCAGACTGAGGAGCGCCTCACGGGTGCCACTTGGCTCATTTTTCCCAGCCTTCCTATTCAACTCATGAGACTGCCCTTTGTCACATCCGCACCACCACTTGTAAGAGGGAGCACCACACAAAATTTCTTTTTCCTCTCTCCTTTTCTTCCCTCTTGGAACTACCCATAAATTTTTCTAAGTCCCTCGATCCATAAATTTTTCTAAGTCCTTCAACCATAAATCTTTCTAAGTCCCTCAATCCAGAATTTTCCTAAGTCCCTCAACATGGAAATGTTCTATGTCCCAATTTCCAAACCCCCACTACCTCCCCACTCCAGAGGAAAATTCGGTGGCTCGGGAAAACCGCAGCTCAGGGACCGCAGAGCGTCCGAGCCTCAGTCTCAGTCGTGCAGTGCCTCCTCTATCCCTCTTAGGGTCTAGTAGTAAGTCCGAAATCTAACTTAGAATATTTTCGTGTTTTACCATATCCGAACTTAGAATATTTTTGTGTATTCGAACTTAGAATATTTCACCACATCCGAACTCAGGATATTTTCTTACACTTTCAACGAACCACCACAAAGGTCTCACCGTGACAATACAACTACAACAGAACAACTCTATTTCCTTGAAAATTTAGTCTATTCTTTTTAATTAAAATATATCCTTGTTAGTTAATTCAAGTTTAAATTCACTCTCCCATCTCCTCCCATCCCGGACTGCTAACGCATTGGAATCGCCTCGTTGATAAACTGACCGCGGATTCTCTGAGGCATTCGCATCATTAGAATAGGGGGCGTACAGGTTGCGGCTTGATCGCACTGCCTGACAGCATAGGGACTTCCGAATCGACCTCGCAGATACCGCTAGCCAGAGTCACGGGAATGATTCCAAATGCGCCCTGTACGCAGGGGAGATCGTAAGAAGTTCATCAAGAAATTGGAATACCAGCTAAAACACGGACAAGCTTACCACCTTTACCTAGGCATCGAACCCGACAACTCCGTTCCCGACGAAGAGCCTCCTCGCTCAACTGAGCTCCCTTGCTCTCCGGAATCTCCTCAGCCACCCGTGCCAGAGCACCCGAAAGCCAACGCTCACGAGTCATACCGCGTTAGTGAAATCGATTGTGATACCATACCGCAGTTATCGAACATTCGACGCGGACTCTCGCCAAGAGACCCGAGGCCTGCCTTTTACCGCCGACTGCGTGCAGAGATCCTCCACCACTACTACGGAGCATCTACCCCGCCTCACACCAACCATACCTGTAACGGAAAAGCTTCGACTCTCGACCAGCAACGTGAGCATATACGCAGTTCCATGACACAGGTGTGCCAAATTATTACATTGGACTGAAGGAACGGGTAAGTGCCAATTGCTTCATATTCTGTGGAATCTCGTGTCAAGCTCGCCAGATCGCGCGTATCCCTGGGGAGAATCACACGACTCGACCCAAAAATTGCGATCTAGTCCCGCGTCCAGGCCCGAGCACCTGCAGCCTAGTATCGCAGCCGCGGCCGACCGGGACGTAACAACAGGAAACCGGAATCATCTTCCTGGAAAACAACGCGGTCATAGACCAACTAAAGAGAAACTCCACTACATCCAGAACCTTAACTTACGCTAGAATATTGAATAATGAAGGGAAATGTCAAGGAACGGCTTTCAATGATCCTTACGGGATCTGGGAAAATGTAGTCGTCCAAGCAAACATCAAAATCACCCTCAAGAACTACATGATCCCCATCAAGTTCTCCTCAAACGAGGTCATCCTACCCTCGGGCATGAGATGCAAAGCCACGAATCACGAGTGCTACGATACCGACGGCACCGTCACTTATTGGAAAACATCGGCCAAAGATAGCTGCAACTTCGATAGGTATGACATCCTATACGAAAGTACAACACATAAACTAACACCGCCCTTGGATCAAGCAGAAGAATTGACAATATCCACCGTTACGACGCATGAGGCAACTTTCGCATTGGCGCGAACATCCGACTCCAACCTCTGCTGATATAACATCATTCATACAGAATATCCAAAGCTCTTCCGTCTCGAAACGATTAGGGATCGCACGTTCAAAAGCAAGACAAACGTGATGATAGATAACCTGGACATATTCACCTATGTGAACTCCAAATTCGTCTACATCGAACGCCATTTCAAAATACACAGCTTACACGCTTGTACAAGGATATAATGACACAAAAATGTACCTTGGAAAAACAGGTGTTAGAAAATGCACTCTCGCTATCCAGCATAGCGCCCGACGAAATGGCACATCGACTCATGGAGTCACCGGGATACTCGGCAGTAACTGCAGGCGAAGTAATTTACATCGTCAAATGCATACCAGTATTCTGCAAAATCCGCCAGATTGACGGATGCTACAACGAACTACCCGTCAGCCACGGTAATAAATCTTATTTCCTACCCCAAGATCCCAACCCCCGTACAAAGAACCCCAACATCCTTACAAAGGTCAGAAGAGAAGTCCAAGAGACTGCAACGAACTCCTACCCCCCATGTACCACATACAAGATACATGGTTCGCATGATGCCACGACCCGTAGAATCCCTACCACCTCCTGTAATTCGTCCCCTCACAAAACCTCAATGGAAATACATGAATCCATCCAGCCTCGCAACCAGCGGCATATATTCCACAGACGATCTGAATCGTCTCCGAAATCATATAATGTTCCCCGTGGAAAAGTCATCATTACTGAATTCCTTAGCACACGGAGCAATGGGAGGAAGCATCCCCGCCGAAACAATATCACTCTACAAAATGCTAGACGAAGACACCTTGGAAAAAATCGCCGAGAGCACCGGAGCACGACTGTGAAACGGGTTCATAACATTTGGCTCGACCAGTGCAGGCATCCTCGCAATATTCCTGACAATCCGACTCATCAAGCTGGTCATGGACTCCATTATCACAGGTTACGCCATACATTCTATCTACGGATGGAGTATCCGCCTTATAGGAGCAATATGGAGCTCCCTGACGCACCTCCTCATCCACCTGGGTGGACACAAAAGCAACAAAGAGGCCAGTACCGACGATCCAGTAACGGAGGTGTTAGTGCAACCTAAACACAACGATGTCGGGAATAAAGACTTATAAGTGAGCGAACCTCGTAACGAACAGACCAATGCTAATTTTACCAGAGACTATGACGAATTAAATAAATATTTAAGCATTGCGGTAACTAGAATATAAGAAGCGTTCTATGTAGGGAAAATGTCGGTACAGAACGACTAACATTTTCTTTTATGGGGGAGATGTCACATCCAGCACGAAAATTTTGCTTAAATGAAGCACAGACAGGTAAATTCTACTAAAAAATGATTTTCGAATATTCAGTTATCGACTGAGAGCTCGAAAGTAGTTCCTCTTCCTTCATATGGCGCGCATAACGAATTCCTAGACCCGTTACATAATCCCTAGACCCGTTACCTAATCCCTAGACCCGTTAGCTAATCCCTAGACCCGTTACCTAATCCCTAGACCCGTTAGTTAATCCTTAGATCCGCTAACTAATCCCCAGACCTGTTAGCTAATTCCTAGACCCGTTAACTAATCCCTAGATCCGTTAACTAATCCCTAGGACCTGTAGCCAAAAACCCGCTACAAGACCCTGGTACGAACCTCGCCGATAGGTAGCGTCTTTTTCTCACAGTCAAAAGTTGAACTACCACAGTATATAAGGAGGTGCAGCAGAGCCTACAAGCAGTTGTGCAATACTCCTCAGGGAGTCCAGAACTCGAGTTCGGTTCGTGCGTGCTGTGCCTGTAATGCCTACAGGATTTTTGTGTCAGTGTAGTGAAAATTTGGATACGACACTTCCTTTCCAAATCTAGAGGTAAGCTCTGTTTCTAGAATTAAGATATTTCCCGCCGTTTCTAACTTAGAAAAGTTTAGACATTTCGGACTTAGAATATTTTTGCTGGTTCTAACTAAAATATTTTAGACATTTCGGATTTACAATATTTTCGCTGTTTCGGACTTAGAATATTTTAGACAATTCGGACTTAGAATATTTTCACGATCTCTATCTTAGAATATTTTCTGATATTCGGACTTAGAATATTTTCTGAAGACTGTTAACTTAGACTTAGAACAATAGATAATAAACCTTGTATATTAGGAAAGTTTTAGAATATACTCATATTATAGAGTTGAGCTACTATTCATTCGCAATCCCTTCTTTTCTCTCCCACTACCAACGATAAGTCCAACATAGTACAATTGTGTAGTTCGACCACTCAGTCACAACTCTATGAGATTGTAATGATTTTCAAGTCCTCCAAGCAACAATCTCCACGCATCGCTACTCACGCGAGAATTTGGTGCGAACCTAATCGCAAATTGACTCAGTGAGATCCGCAAGAACGGAGTTCCTCAGTAAGCACGACGCCCATACCCCCCAACACCAACCTGTCGGCACCCCAAGTTGACGATCTGGTGCGAATCTAACCCGCACATTGACTTGATTAAGGCCACGTCGCTCAGGTAACGCTTGTAGAGAGGTGGGTGCATTTTTGAGAACTTCCCTCACTCGCGGACAAATGCCAAAGACACGTCGTGGAAGTCGCGAATATCAGCTTAGGAGATTAAAGGCCCAGCTGTATCATTCCGCAACAGCCGCTTCAAGCTCCTATGTTGGTGTGGAATATCATCCTGACCCCGAGTACGAACAACACTTCCGACGTCCTAAGTGTCCTCCGACTAGAAAACCCGCTAATATAAAACGAACATCGCGAGTCTTAAAACCAATCGAGTTCGAACTGATACCGCCTCTCCCGAATCTTGAGCATTTGAACGCGGCCCGCGATCCGAGAGTCCGGTTCTATCAATTATTGAGGGCCAAGATCATGGCATTACTATCATGGCGGTTCCACTCTCCCAAAATCAGCCAGTGAGCAGGAAGATAACCAGGACCTGCCCGGGCCCGACGACCTCCAATACCTACACTCACACGATTCTACGAGCCATCGCCGCTCCCGAAGTGATTACCCTGGATTAAATTTTCAAGAAGAAGGAGGGTAAGTTTTAAAATTTCAATATCCCTTTCGTCGTCACGGAAACGCCTAGATCGTGCGTATCCCCGGGAAGAATCACTCAGGTTTGTTCGACCCGGAAAGCGATCGTGCCACGGTAGAGAGCTCGACACCGGACTCGCCTCATCCTCGGACGTGCTCATCGTGACATGACGTCTGACAAAGCGCGCAAACAGCTCCACCGAGGTTTCCGCTACGGGCGAAACGGAGTGATCGTATCGCCGCGTCTCGGCGTATCGACACGCGTCTTTTGTTTCCACGGGCCGACTCACGCTGATCGATTGAATAGAACCGATTCCGAGATGCGCTCTGCGCCGTTCGCTTGCCCATGCAAGAACGATGCGTCACGTAAACGTCGCACGCGTACTCGTTCGGTTCGTCTTCGTCGCCGTTGTCGGCCGCTTCTTCTTCGTAATCGTTATCATCATTTCTCCTTTCGCAATCGTTTTCGTCACCGTCGCCGTTGTCGGCCGCTTCTGCTTCGTAGTCATTGTCCTGGGCGATCGTTACGCGACGAGGTGCTCGCTGCGGAACGATGACGGTTAGATTGTTATTGCTGCCATTGACTAAAATGTGAGGATGTGCTCGAAAGGTTCCTACGTGCAACATGACGCCTCGATCGGCATCGTAACGCAGCTCTATGCGACTACGAAAGTACACATTCGACCGACAATCGACGGCGATCTTGCGGCAAAATACAATGTCGCTAGTAAATCGCAATCTCTGATCGACTACATCACCGTCCTCGCAGTTAAGCATATCCATATCGCCGAATGCAAAGAGTATCCATTTTTTTGTCACGCAGGAGAAATCCATCATGGATATCCCCAACCCCTTGGGGGGCGGGGATTATGTCGGATTCATACAGACTAAAACCCCTGCGAGATGTCTACCTGTCGGACCGTGAGGAAGGGAGTTAGGGGAACTGCTCCCGCATTCCCTCCACAACCCCCCGGCCTCAGGGCTCCCTTTCGGGAGCCCCTCGCCACCTATGTACCGCGCCCTGTTCCACGGAGGGAATCCAGGGCGCGGTCCCCGGCGGGTTGCCTCGCAGGTTGGCCTTCTGGTGTGTCCGTTGCAGGAGAGAGGGGACATCCATCCTCCCTCCTTATCCCCCCACCCTGCTAGTCAGGGAGGGGAGGGTTTTGGGGGAGTGGGCCCAGCCCCAACTGGGACACCACTCCCCCTGTCCCTACTTGTCCGATCGCTCGGGGGGAAGGCAGGGAAGGTAGGCTACTACTCCCCTACTCCCCCTTGCGTGGGCTCCTTTCTTATCCGGCGCAGGTACCGACCGAAACACCCATGCCCGGTCAGCACCTGCGCCAGACAAAAGGACATTCCACGTCCCCTCCTGCCTGTCAGCTCGGATAGGCAGAGGCAGACAGCCTCGGCCGTCGCTGACCCGGGTTCCAGGGGGTCGGACAACAAGTCCTTCTACTTTTCCTGGGTCCGGGCCTCGGCCTGGAGCCTCAGACCCCTCAGGCCCCTTACCGATAGGTTCCCCTCCTCGCGGAGCTCTTTCACCCTCCAATAGAGGGTGTGCCTCTCCTCGGCGAGGAGCTCCACGGGAGGGGGCGCCGGCCAGGGTGGTCGCCGCCATATACGACACGGTTCGGTACCTCCGAATCGCCCTGATCAATACGGGCCTCAAGGCCTGCCGCAGCGCGCGCTTTCCACCGCGGCAGGTCCCGAACTGTGGCGCCCAAATGGGCGCCCCGTACAGGGCGATTGAAAGCATCGCCGTGACGTACAGGCGGCGAGCCATCCAACCTGGGCCCCCTTGTGCACGCGTCAGACTGGCTACCCCCAGTCCGGCTTTGCGCACCCTGGCGGCCAATTCCCTGAAATGGGGTCCGCAGCTCCATCGGCTGTCTAGCGTCAGGCCGAGATATTTCATCGTCGGCCCGACGCGGACGTGGACGCTATCAATGAGAACTCGGGTCTCCGGCGGCGCCCCCCGATCCCGGCCGTGAAAAAACACAGCCTAAGTCTTTTGGTGGGCCACTTTGAGACCCAGGTCTCTGATGGTTCCCGCCACCGATGCCAACGCCGTCTCCACCCGGAGGCGGGCTTCCCCCCAGCTCTCCCCTTCGGCTACCACTAACGTGTCGTCTGCATAGCAGACGACGTGGCAGCCTGCGGGGAGCTGAGTGCGAAGCATCCAGTCGAACGCGATGTTCCATAGCAGGGGGCCGAGAACCGACCACTGTGGAACACCGCGCTCCATCACGCGTCGGCCTTGAACCCCGCCTTCTTTAGGGAAGAGGTCTCTGTCCTCGAAGTAGGCCGACAGGATCCGCCGGAGATAGACGGGCATCCTGTGGTGTTCGAGGGTCCGACCTCCGGCCAGGGCAGGGTGTTGAAGGCGTAATGTCTAGCGATACCGCCAGCAACACCCCGCCCTCCTCCTCCACGACCGCCCGAGTCAAGTCCCGGAAGCACTGGATCGCGTCCAGCGTGGACCTCCGGGCCTGAACCGGTACTAGCGGTCGTAGAGGTTCGGCCCCTTCGAGGACAGATGTTGGACGAGGCGGTCGGCAACGATGCGCTCCAGCATGTTGCCGGCCTCGTCCAGTAGGCATATCGGCCTATAGGCCGACGCACTCCCGGGTGCCTTGCCCTCGTTGGGGAGGAGGACCAATTTGGCCCTCCTCCACTCTGGGGGGAATACCCTCTCCCTGAGACACCCAGCTCAGAACCCTGCACGTGGCCGCGGACAGGTTTCCTTCGCCGAGGGCGAGGGCCCAGGCCCGGCCAGGGATTCCGTGTAACGTCTCGCGTCTCCCTAGGGATCGTGATCCGCCTGCTCTCTATTTATTTAGGCCATCCTGTTTACACCGGCACTGCCTGGGATGCCGAGAGCTTTTCCGGACAGATGGTGAAGGAGGGAATTATTAGAATAGTTGGCGATATATAAAAATAATAGTTATTCTAAGATTATGCATTGGCGGAAGAAAATGTGCACATGAAGAGAAGGAGTATGAAAGATTTATTTGTAATAAATGTTGTATAAAAAGGAATAAAAATGTAAATTACAGAGGCGGAAGATTTATTTGTAATAAATGTTGCATAAAAAGGAATAAAAAGTGTAAGTTACAGAGGTGTTGCTTATTGAAACGATACGTTTACTAAGGATATGAGTGTGTGTGTGTGTGTTACAATAAGTGATTTTGAACGGTGTTCTACAATAATATGTTGGATTTGGTGAATATATGATTATCCTGGGTTTTGGTTAAGTGTAAGTAGTAAGGTAAGTTGCGAGGGGGTTTCGTGAGAGAATAAGACTCCAAAACTGAAAAAGATATGTGGCTGTTTTACTATTAAATTCGTCGTCCTGGGTGAGGTCGATGATTTCTACATCTAAGGTTTCAATTATAGATTTGTGTGATGTTTTTGCTGGTCTCGATACAGACTCTGGTGAAGAATGATCCGGTATGAATTTCTTTATTTTAGACTCGCGTGTTGGTGTATATTTGTAAGTACTAATCAAACGATTCTTTAAAAGAAATTTAATGTACGATTGGGGAATTAAGTTGTAGCCTCTGATGTCATTGATTATACGCGGCTTCGCAGGATTCATGTGCTGGGCCAGCAGTGCCGCTCTCTTGCAGGCTTCCCTGCGTAGTTGCCTTGCCTTTTGTTTTAGGCCTCCGCGATGTTTATTTGGCATCTACCGGTTTTATTTAAAATAGTATAGTGACCGCGCATTGAAATTATAGTAGAATATAATTAAGGTGGAGTCAGAGATAAATTGAATGTATTGAGGACTGAATAGTTCTAAAATTTGTTAACTGAAAGGTCTGTTGCCAGAGGATAATTATTAAATAATTTAATATTATGTTTCATTTTCTTTCATAGTACGAGTGCTTTAGCAAGATAACGTTGTATTGGACTAAAGACATCGGATAAAAGAAGCGGGTGGCGACGCCACCTGTTAGCTGCGCCCCTGATTGTAAAGGATGCTAGACTCTGTACGAACAATGAATTCTTTTATTTGAATTTTCTGATCTTGTTGGGTAAAGGGCAGTTTTATGAGTTGGATAGGAAGACTGGGAAAAATGAACCAAGTGGCACCCGTAAAGCGCTCCTCAGTCTGGTAGGGAAGAGAAGCGAGTAGCACCTGTGAGGTGCTTCCTAATGATAGACAAGATCGTTTAAATATTATGTGAATGACTATGAGACCTTCTGGCAAAAGACGGTAATAACGTATTATATAATTTAAATAATTAAACAAAATTGATATCGCGCGATTAAGTCTGAATATCTGGTGTCCATAGAAATGTTCAATAAAAAGAAATATGGTGACAGATGCCACAAGAATGCATGATGTAACTAAAATGCATAGCGCGAAATATCGAAAGACCGTATGCATGTGCAGTGGCATATAGAGATAATACACACAAATCGGAAATTGCAATAAAATAACAAGTTCACAATTTACACAAAGAAATAAGTAATACGCACGCTGGTGCAACGGCGCACTTGAATATACACAATGAAATCAAACATACATAAAAATCAAATACACAATGAAATGTAGGTGGGGAAGGATGCATTTGATAGAATCACATTGAATAAAATATTATAATATGTTGAATATATGTATAGCGAACATCAAAAGATATCAAAAATTGGTACAGCGTATAATTCTATTGAGTATGCTTATTAGTAATAATGGATTATTTATCTGAACTGAGCCGTTATGACACATGCGAATAAGTATAATATAAACTTGAATATAATGTAATGTTATAAGAATATAATAAATTAAAAATGTATATGTGCAGGTTAAAATGGAGACAATGGATATATAAATTCAAATACATAAATGCATGAAATATACGGGGTGCACGATTTATCTGAATACATTGAAATATCTCGAGAACTATGCATTGGATAAAAAAAGTAGTTAATGAAAGTTGTTAGTCTCGAAGGGGGACATCCAACGATACCAAACTCGACCTCCCACCCCACCCCCTGGGGGTGGGGGTTGAGGACAACTTTGAAATCTTAAATGGAAACCTCCATTTTTTATTGCAGATACGGATTCTACGCCACAAAATATGTAAATTTTGTCCGAAACTTTTATTTTATTCGTGATAGATGGCGCTGTAATAGCAAAAAATTATATTTTCCGCAATTTTCCAGAAATGATCATTGGATTGAGAAATAAAAAATACCTGTTCAATATTTTTAAAGAACATAATAAAAGTTATTCCCCCCGCCATCCTCTCGGGGTAGGGTGGGTGATAACGTTCAAATCTCAAACGGGGACCCACATTTTTCATTGCAGAATTAGATTGTACGTGAAATTTTTATTGAAACAATTCTTTTCATTCGTGATAGATAGCGTTGAATTTTTCCGAGAAACTACTTTTAGCGTTACACAGGAACAACGACGAGGACGTAGTAGTTTTATGTTCCCTTAGGGTGCTTTTTTAATGTGAGTCCCCTTGCCTCTTACAGATCGGGATGCTTTTTTAATGTGAGTCCCCTTGCCTCTCACTGTTCAATTAATTAGAGTAAGTGTTTGAAATTTTTACCTTCAACTTCAATATACTTATTGATCCTTTTTTCAAATGACTGTACACAGGATAGAAGATATCTGCGGGAGTTTCAGCGCAAGCGTTTCTTATGCGTTCTACCATGTTTTCACGAGTTGTTGGCACTTGTTGATTTAAAAATATTGAACAGGTATTTTTTATTTCTCAATCCAATGATCATTTCTGGAGAATTGCGGAAAATATAATTTTTTGCGATTACAGCGCCATCTATTAGGAATTAAAAAAAAAGTTTCGGGCAAAATTTAAGTATTTTGTGGCGCAGAATCCGTATCTGCAATAAAAAATGGGGGTTTCCATTTAAGATTTCAAAGTTGCCCCCAACCCCTACCCCCAGGGGGTGGGATGGGAGGTCGAGTTTGGTATCATTGGATGTCCCCCTTCAAGACTAACAACTTTCATTAACCACTTTTTTTATCCAATGCATAGTTGTCGAGATATTTTAATGTCTTCAGATAAATTGTGCACCCTGTATATATCAGGTGTAGTAAAAAGAAATCCATTATTTTTCCAATAGATGGCTTCAGTTATCTGTATCTCGCGTTGTATAAGTCCGATCGGGTTCCATGGCGTTAAAAAGATGAGATTTTGTACTAAAAAAAACTCTTGTGACAGTTTTGTGATTAGTTGACTCAGTTTTGTTTGAGCGCGCGTCAAAGATGGACACTAGCAAAGAGAAAATACGCTATATTTTACAGTTTTTCTTCGATAAAGGCAAAAACGCAAGCCAGACGGCTGAAAATGTGAATAGTGTTTATGGTCCTGATACTGTAACAACCAATCACGCGCAATTTTGGTTTCGTCGATTCCGTTCCGGTAATTTTGATGTCAAAGATGCACCACGCACTGGAAGGCCAATTGTCGAAAATATCGATAAAATCATGGACATTGTCGAGTCCGACCGTCATGTAAGCACTGTTTCGATTGCCCAAGAGCTAAAGATTGCACAAAAAACCGTTTGGAACCATTTGAATAAGGCTGGATACAAAAAGAAGCTCGATGTATGGGTGCCACACGAGTTAATGCAAAAAAACCTCATGGACCGAATTTCCATCTGCGAATCGCTGCTGAATCGCAACAAAATCGACTCATTTCTGAAGCAGTTGGTCACTGGTGATGAAAAGTGGATCACTTGCGACAACGTCAAGCGAAAACGGTCGTGGTCGAATCGCGGTGAGCCGGCGGAAACGGTGGCCAAGCCAGGATTGACGGCCAGGAAGGTTTTGCTGTGTGTTTGGTGGGATTGGCAGGGAATTATCTACTATGAGCTGCTCCCCTACGGCAAAACTCTTAACTCGGAACTGTACTGTCAACAATTGGACCGTCTGAAGGAAGCAATCGCCCAGAAGCGGCCAGCTTTGGCCAATAGGAGAGGAATTGTGATCCATCAGGACAACGCCAGGCCACACACGTCGATAGTGACTCGCCAGAAGCTCCGGGAGCTTGGTTGGGAGGTTCTTATGCATCCACCTTATAGTCCGGACCTGGCACCAAGTGATTACCGTCTGTTCCTGTCCATGGCGAACAATTTTACTGGTGAAAAATTCGCTTCGAGAGGCTTGTGAAAATCGACTGCCTCAATTTTTTGCCAATAGGGACGAGGGCTTCTATGAGAGAGGCATAATGAAATTACCTTCAAAATGGCAACAAGTTATCGAACAAAACGGCGCATATTTGACCTAAATCGGATCATTCTAACTATGGTAATTAAAGCCTTCAATTTCAAATACAATTACAAATACAAAAATAATGGATTTCTTTTTACTACACCTGATATAAGAGTTGCCTTGGTTTGAAGTTGGAAGGGGTCCTGCTATATCGAGGGAAATTTTATCGAATGCTGCTCCGGGTGTATCGGTAATAATCATAGGTTGCTTGGTTTTTACGCGGGTTAATTTCTTTAGCTGACAACTTTTGCATCTCTGAATAAATTTCTGTATATCATTCTTCATGGTATTCCAATAATAATTCATTCGGAGTCGGTTATACGTTTTGATTATCCCTTTGTGTCCTCCCAGGGCTGACGAATGGTTTTCTTGTATTAATTGTTCGCGTTCTTCCAGGTTTGGTGTTTGTATTCTTCCTTCGCAAATAGTTATATGGATAGGAATGTCATCGAAGTATTTAATAAGTTGGTTTTGCACATATTTCCATGGATAATCATCGAATGAAGCAGTTTTTCGTATGCAGAAGGAATTTATCCCGATTTCATTAGCAACGTCCACAAGTGATTTGAAGCAGTTGTTGATGTTGTCGGCCTCAACGCGGACGCGATTGTCTAATTTTATAGGTAAGGCAATTAGAACCTTTGTTCTTATGGTGGTTACCTTTGCTCGTTCGAGAGTTATATACTCGTATTTTGATAATTTTCCTTCTTGTGAGTATTCAATTGCTCCATTATCGAAAGGAGTGCCATCAGCGATGATAAAAATTACATGGTTGTCATTTCTTTTCAATAGTGGTTCCCTGACTTCCTTTATGTTCACTATACCCGTAGGTCGGTCTACAGTAGTCGGTACAGTTAATTCTGCAGGTTGTAACGTCCCACGACGTGCTCTCTTCCATTATAATTTTTTCGCCTTAAAACCTGAAAGCTAACAAGAAACATGATTAATTTTAATCATCCAAAATGTTTATTCACGGTCGAAATTAAGAATGAAAGCGTATATCTTTTAAGACTATAACAATTTGACCAAATCGATGAACGCAATCGGAAGGCCTTTTAAAATGCTCCAAATTTTGTATTGACGAAAATCTTGTAAAATCAATAGTTTAAAAGTTATAGCCACTCAAAATTTTTACCAATCAAAGGAGATTCGATATATCTCAGTAACCATAAAATTAAGAACTACGATTCAAATTTCTACTAGAAGTATAAAAAGCCTCCACCTAATAGCTACACTGAAAATTCATTAAGTGTTAACAATTAAGAGATATATTAAAGAACAAATAGCTTTAGTAGCAAAAAATGTCAAACCTGAAACTGGGGAACCCCCACGCCCCCACTAATACATACAGCTTGCGACACTTTATCCACATCGAGCATCTCGTGTGACCACTTTGCATGTTATATCTGAAACAATTATATTTTGTTATAAATCAAAGTATTCACAGACCTATATTATATTTAATATATAATACATTCACACTCTTAGTCGCTTATTCACTAACTCACACTTGTATGTATACACACACACATATATATATCAGCGTATTCATATACATGTACAGGGTGATTAATTTGAAGTGACATATATATACATGTATCTGTCAAATTTGAAGAAGTATAAAAACTTGTAATAAAATTTACTTGTTAAATAAGAATACATATAAATAAAAGAAGTCATATAAAAGAAATGTCCCTTTTTGCAGAAAATGCGACCAACGCCAGGCCTAGGTCAACAGAATTTAAGCCTTCAATTTCATGCAAAAATAATGGATTTCTTTTTACCACACCTGATATATGTATCTTATAGCTAGTGTACTGTGGTGAGAGAGAGAGAGAGAGAGAGAGAGAGAGAGAGAGAGAGAGAGTACGTGAACGAAAGAGACGTCTTTCTTGGGTCTTTATTGTAAAAATAATTAAATTGTTAATGCCACTGCCTGTCAAGATTGTGAGAGTCTAGGAGGTTGGAATAAGCTGGTTATAATAAGCAGAGTCTCCAGCGCAAGGAGTTCGCCTGGAGACGATGTCAATGTGGTGGGATGCCACAGCTGATAAGGATCTTAAATCTAATGACACGGCCCTGTGCTTTGCACCGATGCCGTGCGCTATGGCCCTGTGCCTTGCACCGATGCCGCGCGCTCGCAAGGAGGAAAGAAAAAGGAATAATGTATATGTGGCTCACTGGTTCGACAGGCACTGAATTTTGATGTGTAAAATCAAATAGATAATACAATGCGGAATCTCTCTTCCTTTTAGTACTTTACTATGTATTGTATAACTTAAATTTCGGAAACAGTACGCAAAATACAGGTTAACACAAAGAACGAGTATACGAGAGTATGAATGCGAGTAATCTAAAATGCAAGTTAATGTATACGAATGTCAACGAAATGTAAACGATATTTTATTGATATACGTTGTCGAAATTATTAAATAAACGTCGTCTTATTGTAAGAAGAAGACACTTGCTCACTCGCGTTGAAATGTTCCTAAGAAATCACTCGCGACTGTTGTAATGCACTGACTCTAAGTCGATCGCGAAACGTGGTATGTGGAGTGAAGTGTATGAAATAAAGTGAGTACTTACGATTATTATATTATTTCTTATGATTTCCTTATGGAATATAAAAATTGTCACTGCGCCGTTAGCCTAAGCTTAGCTAGGAAGTCTCGAAGACCAATAGGCTCACTGATTTAGTGAAACTGAGTACTAACACGACCTGCTCGGTGCACGATAGGGTCAGAGCAGGAGCGACAGATTCGCTTAGCACAAAACCCAAAAGAAAATGAGAAGAACACGCATATTTCTCGTGGAATATTCCTAAGAAGATCCCGAGTATGTGTGCGATATTCTCAGTGAAGGCTCTGAAGGAGCTTTGTCGGAAGCTCTTTAGTGAGACAGAACGTCGTCCGTGATGGCACGTTTGCTCAGAGACACTCGTCCGCTTCACAATAATATTCTGACAGATGAATGAGAGCTCTCTAAAGAGGCACATCTTTACAGCTTGGAAGGTAGAAGTCGACTCTGCGACGGGAACTGCCGTCGGGGCCTCATTCGGTCCGGACAATGGAGC
Source organism: Harpegnathos saltator (assembly GCF_003227715.2). Classification (NCBI taxonomy): domain Eukaryota; kingdom Metazoa; phylum Arthropoda; class Insecta; order Hymenoptera; family Formicidae; genus Harpegnathos; species Harpegnathos saltator. Next base: position 25,978 of record NW_020229973.1, read on the forward strand.
TTGAGAGTGGGGTAGGCTATATGGTAGGAGTAATGAGAATATACGAGAGGGATTTAAGTAGGAGCCGTTCAAGGATTTTTCAGAGTGACTGAGGCGTTCGAGGATTTCAGGACTGAGTGGCGTGATGCTGACGAGGCATCGAGACATCTCGGTGCGCCGCCGAATGTGATAAGGAGCGTGATCAGCAGGATGCCCTATGTTACCTGATATGGATCGGGTTACTCGAGGTTTCCAGAGCGCTCACGGTGGCCTGTTTTTCTCGCCCGGCTTATCTCCCAGACTTCCTGTCACCAGTCTTAGTAATTAATTATCGTATATGTGAGTCTATATGCTACTGCAATATTAATAAAATAGTTGTTAATATAGTATGTGTGGTTCTTATAGCTACAGTATATGCTTAATATAGTAACATACGAATAGAATATTAAAATATTATAATATTAATTAATTATAATTTTAATAATTGGAATATGCATGTGTTATAATAAAAGCAGCATTTATTATTAATGTCGGGATATTAATGTTTATCGGTAAGTAGGGTTCCTTATTTGCGTATGTCGGTAAGGTAAATTTCTTTAGAAGGTTTCGTCATTATCAACGTCGGTATTAATTAATGATTGTTATTAAAAATTCTTACTTATAAATTACTGTTTCTCGAGCCTTATGCAAGCCTTTGGTAGTAGAAGATTGAATAAACGAAAGATTTGTAACACTAGTGAAAGACTCGAGTAGTAGTATAGAACGAACAAATTTCAAGTGAGTGAAGTATTGGAGAGTCTTTGAAGTATGAATAAGAATAATTAACTTCTTTTTGCTATATCTTTGGTTCTATTGAATATTTCGTGATTTTGAGACTTGCATGAGTTTAGTTATAGTTTCCCCTATTGTTAGACGAAAGTGAATTAATTCGTTTCGTTTGGTCATATCTTTTACAGGAATAGTTATTTCTTAATGCTTTTATGTCGAGTCTATTACTGGGACTTTAAGGATCCTTCAGTATGAATCTCAGAATTTTTCGTTATGATCTAACGTTTTATTTTTTATTATATCTATTAATTGCTAATATTTTCTAAATGTTGGTATAGCCGTTGAATAGAGGCTCTTTTCTACTGTTATTAGAATTCTAGATTTTTGTTCTAAGTCTTATGGCTGCTGAGAAAAACAGACTTTTCTCTGATTGGTCGAGACCTTCAAATGGCTATAACTTTTAATATATTGATCTTACAAAAATTTTGTTAGAACGGTATTTACAGTATGTTAAAAGTGCTTTCAGTTGGACAGAACGGTTTTCCAAAATTGTCTTTATTTTAAGAGATATTGACCTTTATCCTTGATTTTGACAGTAAACAAATACTTTTGATGATTGAAGTTAATTATATTTCTTCTTAGCCTTCTGGTTTTGAGGCGAAAAAATGATATGATGGAGAGCACGTCGCTGGACGTTACAGCAGTCGGGTTTTATTGCTTTCGACGCGAAGTGGGAGTACCTGTTCCCTTAGGTGGGATTCGTAGCCCTACTCTTATCCAACTTCAACTTATCCCTATGGACGACGCTCGTTCGATTGCCGCCTAAATCTAGTTTTATATTATGTTTACTCAGAATTTCTAGTACATTATACGAGCCAAGATATTGGTCACCTAGTTTTCCTTTGGAAGGTTCCTTTAAGAGGTACACACGGTCCCCTGGCTTGAGCGACTGGGGATTTATTCTTTCGTCGTAGTATTGCTTAGTGCGTCTTTTGGAGCATTCCAAGTTATCGGCGCGCGAACCGTTGTACTAGTCTAAGCTTATTATATAATGCTGTTAAGTAATCCGCGTATGTTTCGGATACGTTATTTCCCATTGGTGAGTCTTTGGAAGGAACTTCGGCCAAGCATTTTCCGAATATAAGCTCGTGAGGAATATATCGTGTGCTTTCGTGGACGCTAGTGTTGTATGAGAACGTTGCAAGGCGCAAGTACTGGTCTCATTCATGGGTTTTATCTATGTATTGTTTTAGATACTCCCACAACACGTGATGACTGCGTTCGAGGGGACCCATTTGATTGTGGGTGGTACGCAGTAGTTTAGTAACGTTCTATGCGAAATTTACGAAATACGATATTACGTATCAAGATGTTCATGAAATGTAAGCCCTGGTGGGTAAGCAATGCTCTCGGGGCACCGCATATGCAAATGAACTCTTCTACGAAGACGTCGATAGCTGCCGCTTGTTTTAATGGGGTGACTAAGGAGTATTTTGTTAGGAGATCCTGTATAGTTAAGATATATGCGTTATCGTTCTGGGTCACGGGCAGAGGTCCCATTATGTCCATTGATATTTTCTCAAACGCGGAACCTGGTGTATCAGTAAGGATCATAGGTTGTCGCAGTTTTACTCTGACTAACTTTTTGAGTTGGCAGTTTCTGCATTTCTGTATAAAGGTCTGAACGTCGGTTTTCATATTTGGCCAAGTGTATTTTTATTTAATGCGAAGATATGTCTTTGTAATTCCTTTATGTCCACCGATCATTGACGCGTGACATTCTTTTACTATTTGTTCCCTCTCTTCTGGTATCGGAACAAGAATTTCGTTTGTACAGACGATGATTTTAGTAGGTGTTTCGTGAAGGATGCTGGTCAAAAATTCTTATTATGTGCCATGGTAAAGTCGCGATGTCCCCTTTGCAATTGGAGACGGTTTAAGTTGTAGTTCCGTACAAATGTCTAGAAGTGAGCGTATAGCTTCTTGCAGTGTTTCTTTCTCGATTATGGTAGATACTTTGTCCTTGATGACCAGGCAAATTATATTTTGCTTTTTCATTTCGATCACACGACCTCGGCCTACGGTCGCGTCCGAGAATTTCGGTAGTTGATTGTTTCGGTTAAGTATGTTCGCGCCTTTGTCGCAAGGTTCTCCGTCCTGAGATACGAAGACGACTAATGAGTCTTTTCGAGAGGAAAAGCTGTCTTTGACTTCTATAAGCTTATTGTTAATATGGACTATAAGGCTCGTTTTTGTAGTCAAATATATCAGAGTTTGTGTCGTCGGTTTCGTCGAAGTCACTGCTTGTCGTGTCTCCTGTACTTCGGTCGTCATGGTCCGTTTGCAAGGGTGTGTCTTCTTTAGGTAAGGTTGGGATTTGGGTTCGTGAAGGACGTGCGAAGGAAAATAGAGACTCTTCTGAGTCAGATGTTTCTGCAGCAGCGTCAAATGACAATATTTGTCGGCGCACAGGGTTGCGGGACGGCGTCCGCGTTAGCATTGCTCTTTCCGGCTTTGTAAATCACGTCGTATTCGTATTCCACCAATTTAAGGCGCCATCGAACTAGTCACGAAGTGGGATCCTTGACCGAATGCAGCCACACGAGGGGTTTGTGGTCGGTAACCAGCAGGAATTTTTCTCCCATATAGATACGGATAGATAGATAGATAGTCGAAAGTGTTGTACAGAGTAGATGATAGCAAGTAATTCTTTTTCTATTGTAGAGTAGTTCCATTCGGCCGCGTTTAGAAAGCGAGAAGTGTACGCGATCGGTAGGTCTTTGCCTATTATTTCCTGGCTTAATATTCTGCCTATCGCTGTGCCTGACGCGTCGGTGGTTAAGACGAACGGCTTAGTAAAGTCGAGATATTGGAGTATCGGTTTCTTACATAGATTATCACGCAAGTGGTTGAACGTGTTGGTTTGCGATTCTCCCCAGACAAATGTTGCATCACCCTTTGAAAGATTCGTGAGAGGCTTGGCTATTTTTGAGAAGCTGGGTATAAAGCGCCGGTAATAACCTGTTAAACCTAAAAACTGTTTGATATTTTTCGCGTTTCGAGGCGTTGGAAAATTTTTTACAGCTTCTATTTTATCTGGATTTGGTTTTACCCCATCTTTACCTATCACGTGACCTAGATAAGTTACCTCGATGCGGAGGAATTCGCATTTGTCTGGCTGGAGTTGCAAGTTCGCGGCTCTTAGGCGGTCGGCGAGTTTATTAAACTTTATTTCGTGCTTCCGAAGAGAGCTCGCGTAGACTACTATGTCGTCTAAATACACAAATAGTTCATTGCCTTGTAATCCGGTCAGAATTTGCTCCATCAGTCTTTGAAACGTCGCAGGGGCGTTCTTGAGCCCGAACGGCATACGTTTAAATTCATAGTGCCCGTGGGGCGTGGAAAAAGCCATTTTCTGTGCGTCAGACTGATGCATCCTTATCTGGTGGAATCCGAAGGCGAGATCAAAGACACTAAAATATTTGGCGCTTCCTAGCTGCTCAAGGATTTCGGTGATGCTTGGTAATGGGTACACGTCTCATATTGTTTTCTCATTTAAAACGCGGAAGTCTATTACCATGCGCCATCTTTTATTACCTCGCGAGTCGGCTTTTTTTGGAACAATCCACAGTGGTGAGTTATAAGGGGAGATTGAGGGTTCGATTACGTCGTTTTTTAAGAGGTCCTGAATTTGTTTGTTAATCTCGTCTTTGTGGATCGGTGGGTATCGGTACTGTTTGGTGTGTATAGGATTGTCATCAGTGGTGTTGATTTTGTGGGAGATGTTAGTACTTTTTAATTTGTCCTCGGATAAGTGGAAGAGATCGTGGTACCTATTTACGAGGTTAGGACATGTCGTTGCTCTTCGGCATTCAAATGTTCTAAACGCAAGGAATCTTTTACTCTTTGGGTGCGCTCGTTGCTTAAGTTATTACTCGTGATGCTAGAAATCTCGTATGTCGCAGGCCCTAGGGCAGCTTGGATTTTTTGACTAGCGGTTCTTTGGTATCGAATGAGTTTACGTTCTCTTCGTCGAGATTTTCTTTGATTAATAAAGGGTTTTGTTTTGATATCTCCTCTATCTCTAAGATTTCGACCGAGGGAATGCTGATAGCAATTTTCCATTCCTGCGTTGATCACTCCGATATACGTGGTACCGTTCCTATTGGTGACGACGGCATTTCCTAAGTAGATGTCGTCGATGACCTGGATTCGCGGTACATACCCATCCGTTACGTGAGAGTTGCTTACTTGGAGTGGGAAAACGACGCGCGATTTCGCGGGGATTATCATGCCTTTTTGTTGATCCAGGGGGATCGATAAACTTTGCCATTGAATTGACTGTGTTTCGAAGTTTATTGATTCGGCGTCGCGCAAGAAATCAGAACCCAATATTCTCTCTTGAGTGATTGGGAATTTGTTGTCGACAACATGCAATGTTATCGCGTGCCCCATATAATTTACTTCCGAGGACCCGAGAGTCGCGATATTTCCGTTGGTGATTCCGCTAAGGAGAATAATATCGGTTGTATCTATCTTATTTTCAAGATGAATACTGCGTTTTTTAATGATGTTAGGGGCTGCTCCCGTGTCTATCATAAAGTTAGTCTCGTGTAGGAGTCCTTGAGCATTTATGGAGACGGAGCGTGCGTGCGAAAAATCGAGGATTTAAGACCGCAACCCGTTGTTCGCGTTATCCGTTCCTTGTTCCGTCTGGATCGCGTTTATTGGACGAGGCGCGTTGCGCGTAGCCCCGAGGGGCCATTGAAAAAGGACATACCATCGTCCTCGTCGGCGCAGGGCTTGAGCCGTAGCCGGCGGCTCCCCTCCGACCGCGGAGGAGTGGTGAGCCTGTCGGGCAGATTATAGGCGGCTACCTATCGTGGGACCATTATGTCACAGGGGTCCGGTTGTAAAATATCGGTATCGGTGGCCAGCAGACCGGGTTCTCGCTTCACTAAGGTGAGGAGGGACCGGTCTCCAGTTGTCCTTCTCTTAGGGACACGAGGGGGCACCCTTCCCATAAAGGGGGAAACAAGAGGAGGAAAAGAAAAGGAAGGGCCTCGGGAAGGGGATGAAGGAGACCACGGGGGAGGTTGCAGCGTCTGGGAGGAGCACCGGGATCCCGGTGATCCGCTCAGACATCATTTTGACGCAGGGATCTAAGATCCCGATTCCAGCCCTTAGTAGGGCCGTGCGGGCCTCAACTTCGAGGAACATTCAGGCCCTGAAGGCGGGGGCAGCCGGCGGTACCAGCGGGAGAACCCAGGCCTTGACATCAGGGGCGACTGGTGCCACAGTCAGGGCCACCCATGTCTCAACGCTGAGGGCTGCCGGGACCTCGACATCGGGGGCAGTGGGTGGCGTCAGCGGAGTAGAGCAGCCGCTCACGCCAAGGGCGACTGAAGCCACAGACGACAAAGGAGGAACGGCCAGCACCGCTAGAAGGAAGAGGAACAGGACGGGCAACAGCAGCGGCTCGACCGTGGCGCAAGTCCCCACCCTCATACCGGTCCCCAAAAACGGGGAAGATCCGTCATTACTGGTGAGGGAGTGGGGAGAAGGGAGAGGAAAGCAGTGGAGCAAGAGAGGAGGAAAGAGATGGAATTGGAGAGGGTTAGAGAGGGAGGCCTGGGACCACATCGGCAGGGACCTGTTTAGGTCCTTGGAGGACATGCGCCCGGCCGAGGAGGTCGTCCGAAACCCCTCCACCATCGAACTGCTGAGGGGGGCTAAGGTCCCTGAACTGGCCTCGGAGGTGGGTCGTGCGCTCGGCGCGATGAAACTGGTGGCACTGCGTTCCAGAACGCTCAGGGGAACGTTTGTGTCGCTGTTAAACCGAGCCGTGGCCACCTCCGAGGCCGTCATGGCCACGCTGATCTCTAGGACAGCGAAGCAGGAGGGGATGGAGGACGAAACCTCCGGTATAAAGAAAGAGATGGAGGGGCTGAGGGGGGACAATAGGAGGCTGAGAGTGGAGACGGGGCGATTGGCGGAGGAGCTTAGAACTCTCAAGGCCTCCACCGTCTCCGCCCCCGGCCCCCACTCGTTTCCCCCTCTGCCCCCGCCTTTGGGTTCCAGGAGGAAGACATACGCGGATGCGACCGGGAGTACAACATCTGCAGAGGAGGAGACGAGGTTGTTCGGACCGGTCGGAGGAGTTGCACACCAGGAAGATGAGGAGGGTGGACCCAGAAGTGACACCCCCAACAACTTTAGGAGGGGAGTCGGTGGGAGTGCCCTCCACGGAGAGGACGAAGGAAAAGGTGAGGAGGGTGGAAGACTCTACCCCAACGACTGTAGAGGGGGAGTCAGAGGCCGCGCCATCCCTGGTCCCCTATCAGACGTCTCCCATCATACTCCCGAGAGGTGGGGGAGACGCAGACAGGAACCCCCCCAAGTCGCTGAGGTAGGGACTCCCTATAGCTTCGCAGAAACACCTAGGAATGAGGCCACCACAGCCGAACCTCCTCGGGGGAGGAGCCGGTGGATGTTGAGCGACTCACTCAAGCAGGACCTGACTCCTTGACAAAGAGGGTCAGTCTGAGATTGAGGAATTCACTCCACCGTCCAACTCCGAAGAGGAAGAAGTAGAATGCCCGAAGGAGGCGTAAAGGCCTAGCCTTCACGCTACTCTGGGCGCTACAGGCTAACCTCGGCCGCGGTACCCGGGCCCAAGACCTCTGGATACAGAGGATCGAGGAACTGGGTGTCGGGCTGGGGGTGGCCACTGAGCCGCACTGGGTGCCGCCTAGCAATCTATGTTGGTTCGGCAGCCCGGACGGCTCGGTGGCCACGGTGGCAGATTCCGCAACAGGGTCCCCCCTTGCACACTTAGGAGGAAGGGGACCTCGTATGTGGCAGTCGACTGGGGGGCCCCATCACAGTGGTGGGGGTATATCTCCCACCGCAAAAATAGGATCGGCTTCAGTGACCTTGTCCGCATAAAGGGGATCCTCGATGAGGTTGGGGGTGTAGTATGGCAGTGCCACCCCCGACCCGTAATAATTGCCGAGGGCTTCAACGCCCACTCTGAGGGGTGGGGTTGCGGTCCCCGGTAGGGGGATCCCCGAAGGGGAAGAACCGTGGTTGACTGGGCGGAGGAGTTAGACCTGTTGATAAATAGGGGGACAACCAGCACCTACGTGCGGCCGAGGGGAGAGTCGGTCATAGATTTGACCTGGGCTTCCCCCTCGGCCGCCCGGATGTTCCAGGAGTGGGCGGTAGACGCGGAGGGCGAAACACTGTCGGATCACCAATATATAGTGTGAGCCCTCCGTCTCCCCACCCCCACGCGGGTGCTCGGCCACCGCCCAAGGGAGAGGGATTACCCTCTCCCCAAGAGATGGGCTCTTAGTCGACTAGATGCGGACAGATTTCGGGCGGCCGTCCTCGTGGCCACCTGGCACCTGGAGGAAGGGCCAGATTAATGGGACCCTAGCCCTCAGGAGGGGGCTAGGAAATTAGTGGGCATCGTGGCATCGGCGTGACGTCGCGATGCCCCAGTCCCACCCCCGCCGGCGCCGAGCCGCTTACTGGTGGACTGAGTCAATCGCGGATCTTCGCGAGGCCTCCGTCCAAGCCAAAAGAGTGTATGCCCGGGCCCGGCGACGAGGCAGGATGCCGCGAGGGTGTGGGAGGCATACCCTCTTTGCGAGGAAAGCCGCCATCGCTGAGGCAAAGCGAAGAGCCTGGGAACAACTGGTGAGCTCCCTGGATGAGAATCCGTGGGGGCGCCCCTACAAGCGGACGATGGGTAAACTCCGTCCATGGGCGCCCCCGCCTACGGAGACTCTAGATCACCAGGCTCTCAAGGGGCTCCTGGACACCCTCTTTCCGAGGGTGGAAGGGCCCCCCAGATCCCCATTCCCAAGTTACGGGACGGGGACTGGGACGAGAGCTTGGAGGTCGATCCAGAGGAGATCGCCGAGGTCAGGAAGAGACTCGGGGCCAAGGGGAATGCCCCTAGCCCCGATGACATTCTTGGCCGCACCTGGGCTCTTGCCCTCGTTGAAGGAAGCCTGTCCGAGGCCATGCGGGTTCTCATGAACAGGTGCCTCAGGGAGGGGCATTCCCCCCAGAGTAGAGTGGAGGAGGGCCAGGTTGGTCTTCCACCCGAAGGAGGGCAGAGCGCCCGGCGGTGCGCCGTCCTTTAGGCCGATATGTCTACTGGATGAGGCGGGAAAGATGCTCGAGCGCATCATTGCCGACCGCCTCATCCAGCATCTATCCTCGGAGGGGCCGAACCTCCGCGACCATCAATACGAGTTCAGTCCCGGACGATCGACGCTGGATGCCATCCAGCACCTCCGGATCCTGACCCGGAGAGTCGTGGAGGAGGAGCAGGGCGGGGTGTTGATGGCGGCGTCGTCGGACATAACCAACGCATTCAACACCCTGCCCTGACTGGAGATTGTATGGGCGTTCGAGTATCATAGGGTGCCCGTCTATCTCCGGCGCATCCTATCGGCCTACTTCGGGGGCAGGGACCTCGCCTACTCGGAGAGAGGCGGGGTCCAAGGTCGGCGCGCCATGGAGCGTGGTGTCCCGCAGGGGTCGGTTCTCGGCCCCCTGTTGTGGAACATCACGTTCGACCAGGTGCTTCGCTCTCCCCTCCACCTTGGCTGCCACGTTATCTGCTATGCAGATGATACGTTAATGGTAGCCGGGGGGAGAGATTGGGGAGAAGCTCGCCTCCGAGCGGAGGCGACGCTGGAGTCCGTGGTGGGCACCATCAAAGGGAACTGAAAGTGGCGCCCCAAAAGACGGAGTACATGTATTTTCATGATCCCCGTCGAGGGGCGCCACCGGAGTCCCGGGTTCTGGTGGATGGAGTCCGCATCCACGTCGGGCCCACGATCAAGTATCTGGGCCTGACGTTGGACGGCTGGAGGAATTTCAAGGCCCATTTCAGGAGCCTGGCCCCCGGGTCTATAAAGCAGGCCTGGCATTGGCCGGCTTGATGAGGACACAGGGGGCCCTGGATAGCACGCCCACCGCTTCTATATCGGTGTGGTGCTTTCGATTGCCTTTTACGGGGCGCCCATATGGACGCCCCGACTTATGGCTATCGGCCGCAACAAGAGTCGCCTGCAACAGGCAATGCGGTCGGTGGTCGTGAGGGCGATTTGGGTACCGCACCATCTCGTATAGGACGGCGACGGCCCTGGCCGGCTCCCTCCCCCGTAGTGCTCCTTGCCGAAACAAGGCCCTCTATTGGAGGGTGAAGCAGCTCCGCGAGGGGGGCGAAGGTCCATCGGCCGGGGACCTGAGGGCCTTGGAATCCCAGGTCAGATTCCAAGTTCTGGAACGGTGGTCAGCCATATTGGCTGACCCCAAAGGATTCGGGATCCGAACGGCCGAGGCCGTCCGCCCCTGTCTGCCAGAAATGGCTGACAGGCGGGGACGCGGGCTCACTTTCCATATGGTGCAGGTGCTGACCGGGCACGGGTGCTGCGGTCGGTACCTGCACCGGATTGGAAGGGAGCCCGCCACGGGCTGTCACCACTGCCCGGAGCTGCAGGACACGGCGGAGCACACCTTGGCCGTGTGCCAGGCTTCGGCTCCGCAACGCCGTGTCCTCGCTCGGGCAGTGCGGTGTTAAGAGGGTGCCCTCTCGCTCCCACACTTGCTCAAAGCAATATACGGGAGCGAGGATGTTTGAGGAGCGGCGGCCTCTTTTTGCCGGGACGTCATGTCCCGTAAGGAGGCCGCCGAGTGTGAGCGCCACTCAGGAGTCCGTCGCAGGGAGCAACGGAGGGGGCGGCGCTCCCCAGGGGTGGGAAGCGGGCCCAAGGTGGCACCGGCCGAAGAGGAGAGGCCACCGGCTAGTCGGAGGCCGCCTCGGGCACGTCTTCGACGTACCGATGGGGGTGGGTGGGAGAGGGGGTAAGCCCTCTCGCCCACCCCGCGCGTCGGTGATGGCAGGAAGAAAGGTAGCGAGGACCAGTTGGGGCCAGGACTCGCACTCCTGACTCCCTACCCACCCAGTAGGGAAGGGGGAAAGCGGAGGCGAGGAGAGAGGGCGGGTGTCCTCTCTCTCCTAATGAGCATCGAAAGGCCAACCCTACCGGACAACCGGCCGGAGCACTGCGCCCTTTACTCCCAGTCTGGGAGGGGCGCGATACTTAGGCGTGGGGCTCCATGAGAGCCCTTGGGCCGGGGTGTCGGGGAGGGAATGCAGGCGTAGTTCCCCTGATTTCCCTCACCACGGTCCAAGCGGTAGGCACCCCGCAGGGGTTTTAGTCGGTAGAAGTCCAACATAACCCCCACCCTCCCCAAGGGGCGGGGGTATCCATGAGGATTTCCCCTGCGTAACAGAAAAAAGGCGCGATGCTCCAGCTCGAGAGTCGTCCCTGATCCCTGAGGGGCGGTTGGAGCTTCGCGGTAGCCCGCGCGAATTGTTGTACTGCCTTTTGCAGCACTCCTCTATCTCATGGCCCAGATTTCTGCAATATCTGCACCATTTCTGGGTGCTATTGTTCCTGCGCTGCTCAGGGCGAGTTTTTAAGCGTGCTTCCGAAGTGTGTCGAATGGGTGCTTCGTTGCGCCAGGTTGTTCGTCTGTCTGTTTGTCCTAAGTTTCGCGATTCGCGCTGAGCGTTTGGGGAACTGGGGAAACGTCGAGGTTTCGAGAGCATTGGTGGTGATATGTAAGGAGTGGAGTGAGCTAAGTGTTGTGTGTTAGAACGGCCGAAAGACATTTCTGGGTGGCGAAGAATTTCGGATCGTCCACGATCGAGTTCTTGTCTTTTCGCGAGCATTTTCGCGTGAGAGAATGCCTCGATTGGCCTACCATAATGTTCGGCGCGAATTCCGATATTCTAAAGGTAACCCGTCGCAAAATGATTTGGCGGTCAGTACGTCAATATTACCGACGACATGCGTATTTAAGATTCCCCGGAAGCGGCATTATGCATCGAGTTTCGCAGAGCGTAAGTCCTTCACACGGCTTATGTAATCTAGTATGTGTTTGCGCGGTTTGATATAAATCGCGCTCAATTCTCCGCGGTATTGATCTAAAGTTTTTGGAGAGCCAAAAGTTCCGTTTAGGAAATCAAGTAGTTGCGAGACTGAATTGCACGGTTCGTCTTCCACGGCGTAGTATGCACGACCGCGCAATTTGTTCGCGAGGAGTCACGTAAGGTTTCTTTCTGAAGGAGAAATTATTTCCCTTGCACGTCGGCACGCGCGTACAAACTGTGAGAGAGGTAAGTTATACCCGTCGAAGTGGGGAACAGATTCAAGAGCTTCGCAGAAAGAGATTCTAGGCGTATTATCTCCTTCGTACTCGAGCGGATATGCGGCCGTGTCATGCGAGCGCGGTAATAGAGACGGGTCTGATTTTAGAAACTCGTTTTCGCGACGAACAGCGGCGACTTCTGAGCTAAGCTCGTGGTTGATGTGCGGTGTTTGGTCTCTTGGAATTGCTGCGCTGCGATTTGCCAGATCGACCTCGCGTTGGTCTAGTCCTTGTATAATTTTTTCTAATTCGCGTTTGGCTAGATCTTGTTCGCGTTAGAAAGCTTCACGTTGCATCCGGAGTGCTTCCGCCTTCTCGTATAATAGTGTTGCCTTTTCCCGGTTTCTACTTTCCATAAGCTCGCACTCGTCTTGTGTGAGCGGCGTCGTCGTTTTTTTGCTACGCGCGTCCATTGTGTCACGAGATTGTCATCGTATCCTACCGCTGTCAACAATTTTATGTCACGTCACGGTGAGCCCGTCCGAGGGTGAGGCGAATACGGTGTCGAGCTCTCTACCGTGGCACAATCGCTTTTCGGGTCGAACGAAAGTGAGTGGTTCTCCCCGGGGATACGCACGATCTAGGCGTTTCCGTGACAACAAAAGGGATATTGAAATTTTAAAACTTACCCTCCTTCTCGAAAATTTAATCCAGGGTAATCACGTCGGGAGCAGCGAAGGCTCGTAGAATCGTGTGAATGTAGCGTCGGAGGTCGTCCCGGGCAGGTCCTGGTTGTCTTCCTGCTCACTGGCCGATTTTGGGGAGTGGAACCGTCGTGGTAGTAGTGGATGATCTTGGCCCTCAATAATTGGTACAACCGGACTCTCGGATCGCGGGCCGCGTTCAAATGCCCAAGATTCGGGAGAGGCGATATCTGTTCGAACTCGATTGGTTTTAAGACTCGCGATGCTTGTTTTATATTAGCAGGTTTTCTAGTCGGAGGACACTTTGGACGTCGGAAGTGTTGTTCGTACTCGGGGTCAGGATGATATTCCACAGCAACATAAGAGTTTGAAGCGGCTGTTGCAGAATGATACAGCTGGGTCTTTAATTTCCTAAGCTGATATTCGCGACCTCCACGACGTGTCTTTGGCATTTGTCCGCGAGTGAGTGAAGTTCTCAAAAATGCTCCCACCTCTCTACAAGCGTCACCTGAGCGACATGGCCTTAATCAAGTCAATGTGCGGCTTCGCACCAGATCGTCAAATAGGGATGTCGACAGGTTAGTGTTGAAGGGTGTGGGCGTCGTGCTTACTGAGCAACTCCTATTCTCGCGGATCTCACTGGGTCAATGTGCGATTAGGTTCGCACCAGATCCTTGCGTGAGTAGCGATGCGTGGAGATTGCTGCTTGGAGGACTTAAAGATCACTACAATCTAATAGAGTTGTGATGATGAAAAGGAATTGCGCGAAACTCGAGCTATTGTATCGTCAACTGTGACGGAGCAAACAAAAAAGTCGCAGGAGCGTTGTAGCGTCGTCTGTGGTGACAAAAGATTGATCAACGAAAGAAATCTACGACTTCCCATGAGGAATCTGTAACATCCTACGACGTGCTTTCTTCCATATCATTTTATCGCCTCAAAACCAGAAGGCTAATAAGAAATATAATCAACTCAAGTTATCAAAAGTATTTACTTACTGTCAAAATTCAGAATAAAAAGTCAATATCTTTTAAAATAACAATAATTTTGGAAAACAGTTCAGTGCAATTGAAAGCTCTTTTAGAATACTATAAACACCGTTGTAACAAAATTTTTGTAAAATTAATAGTTATAGCCATTTGAAGGTCTCGACCAATCAGAGAAAAGTCTGTTTTTCTCAGCAGCCATAAGACTTAGAACAAAAATCTAGAATTCTAATAACAGTATAAAAGAGCCTCTATTCAACGGCTATACCAACATTTAGAAAATATTAGCAATTAATAGATATAATAAAAAATAAAACGTTAGGTCATAACGAAAAATTCTGAGATTCATACTGAAGGATCCTTAAAGTCCCAGTAATAGACTCGACATAAAAGCATTAAGAAATAACTATTCCTGTAAAAGATATGACCAAACGAAACGAATTAATTCACTTTCGTCTAACGATAGGGGAAACTATAACTAAACTCATGCAAGTCTCAAAATCACGAAATATTCGATAGAACCAAAGTTATAGCAAAAAAATTAATTGTTCTTATTCATACTTCAGAGACTCTCCAATACTTCACTCACTTGAAATTTGTTCGTTCTATATCAATATTCGGGTCTTTCACTAGTATTAAAAATCTTTTGTTTATTCAATCTTCTACTACCAAAGGCTTGCATAAGGCTCAAGAAACAATAATTTATAAGTAAGAATTTTTTATAACAATACTTCTTCGAAGTAGGCCGCCAATATGCGCCGGAGATAGACGGACACTCCGTGATGTTCGAGGGCCCGTCCGATCTCCGGCCAGGGCAGGGTGTTGAAGGCGTTTTTAATGTCCAAGGACACCGCCAACAACACTCCGCCCTCCCTCTCCACGATCGTCGCAGTCAGGTCCCGGAGGTGTTGAACAGCGTCCAACGTGGACCTTCCGAGCCTGAATCCATACTAACCGTCGTGGAGATCCAGCCCCTCCGAGGACATAACGATTTTAAACGTTGTGAAATTACTTGTTGAGTCACTTCTAATGTAAGTGCAAGTTCCTCTTGCGTTTAGCACGAATCTTCCTCCAAGTATTAATTAATTACCGACGTCGATAATGACGAAAACTTCTAAAGAAATTTACCTTACCGACATACGTGAATAAGGAACCCTACGGTAGAGCACATACTTACCGATAAACATTAATATCCCGACAGCAACAATGAGGATCCCTGCAAAAGGTATCCTCCTTTTCCATTAACAATATTATAAGTTTCTATACTCTATTTACCTATACCCACTGTTAACAATATGCATCTCTTATAATAATTTTAAACAAAACCATTTAAACATTAATAATAAATGCTCCTTTTATTATAACAAACGCATATTACCATTAAAGTTATAATTAATTAATATTATAATATCCTATTATTCTATTTATATGTTACTATTAGGAGTAAAAATAAGTTTCCGCCGTTTTCTATCAAAAATTAGGAATTCATTGTGAAAGAACGGTACATTACGTTTTATTCAAAGTATTGTCCATCACTAGCCACTACTTTTCTTACCTTTCTGGCAGCATTCGGATACTACGTCGGAAGAACTCTTCATCTCTTGAGGCTATCCACGAATCGACTCAACTTTTAGTATCTTCATATGATGCAAAGCGCTGCTTAGACAGGCCATGTGCTATCGACCGGAACAAGTGATAATTGGAAGGGGCAATGTCTGGTGAATATGGTGGGTGGGGTAGGACTTCCCAATTAAGTGTTTCCAAATAGGATTTGACCGGTTTTGCAACATATGGCCGAGCCATTCATGTAGGAGAATAATTTTGTCGTGTCTTGAGTAGTAATGGGCGCGTTTTGACCTTGAATACTCGGCTCAATCTCATTAATTGTGTTCGGTAGAGAGCTCCAGTAATTGTTTCGCTCGGTTTGAGCAACTCATAATACACGACACCAAGCTGATCCCACCAAATACACAGCATGAGTTTTTTCCATGAATATTCGGTCTCTCGGCTTCAATTCATATGGAACCCAATTCCCTTGTTTTTTAATCATTCCCAACGATTTTAAACGGTGTGAAATTGCTTGTTGGGTCACTTCTAATGTAAGTGCAAGTTCTTCTCGAGTTTGGCACGAATCTTCCTCCAATAATGCTTCCAATTCCGTGTTTTCGTACACTTTCGGCCTTCCACTACATTCTTTGTTTTCCACGTCAAACTCGCCGTTTTTAAACGTTTGAAACCACTCACGACAACTTCTCTCACTTAAAGCAGTCTCACCATATGCTTCTACAAGCAATCGATGCGCCTCAGCTGCAGATTTCTTCAAATTAAAGAAATAAATCAAAAGTTCCCGCAAATGACGCTTAATCAGCACAAAACTTGACATTGTCGCACGAAAAAAATTATGTGATGCTGATACGGAGTCACTAATACTTCAAGGTTATGTTGTTACTAGATGACCAAACTTATGATACATGGAGGAGGGCCAAACTGGTCCTCCTCCCCAAGGAGGGTAAGCCACCCGGGAGCGCGTCGGCCTATAGGCTGACCTGCCTTCTGGACGAGGCGGGCAAGATGCTCGAACGCATCGTTGCCGACCGCACATATCGTCCAGCACATATCCTCGGAGGGACTGGATCTCCACGACCATCAGTATGGACTCAGACCCGGAAGGTCCACGTTGGACGCTGTCCAACACCTCCGGGACCTGACCGCGACGGTCGTGGAGAGGGAGGGCAGAGTGTTATTGGCGGTGTCCTTATATATTATAATTATATTATATTATAAGTATATTAAAAACGCCTTCAACACCCTGCCCTGGCCGGAGATCGAACGGGCTCTCGAACATCACTAGGTGCCCATGTATCTCCAGCGCATATTGGCGGCCTACTTCGAGGACAGAGACTTCGCCTTCCCTAAAGAGGACGGGGTTCAAGGCCGACGCGCGATGGAACGCGGTGTTCCGCAGGGGTCGGTTCTCGGCCTCCTGCTATGGAACATCGCGTTCGACCGGATGCTTCGTACTCCGCTCCCCCCAGGCTGCCACGTCGTCTGCTACGCGAACGACACTTTAGTGGCAGCCGGGGGGAGAGCTGGAGGGAAGCTCGCCCCTCCGCGCGGAGATAGCGGTGGCATCCGTGGTGAAAACCATCGGGGACCTGGGCCTTAAAGTGGCGCCCCAAAAGACTGAGGCCGTGTTCTTTCACGACGGCAGCGGGGGGCGCTGCCAGAGTCCTGGGTCTTAGTCGATGACGTCCACATCCGTGTCGGGCCGACGATCAAGTATCTCGGCCTGACGTTGGACAGCTGATGGAAGTTTGGTCCGCATTTCAAGGAACTGGCCCCCAGGTTGCGCAGGGCGGGACTGGTCGTTGCCAGCCTGCTGCGCAACCTGTGAGTTTCAGGTTGTAGGGCTCGCCGCCTGTACGTGAGTACGGCCTTATCAATCGCCCTGTACGGGGCGCAAATATAGGCGCCCCAGCTCAGCGCCTGCCGCTACGGTATAAGCCGACTGAGGCAGGCGCTGAAGCCTATGTACGTAAGGGCGATTAGGGGGTACCGCACAATATCGTACATAGCGGCGGCCACCCTGGCCGGTTCCCCTCCGATGGAGCTCCTAGCCGAAGAGCGGCGTATCCTGTATTGGAGGATAAAGGAGCTCCGCCAAGAGGGGGACCTAACGGCCGGGGATATGCGGGCCTTACGCTCCCAAGCCGTGGCCCGTACCCTAGAGAAGTGGGGGGACATGTTGTTCAACCCACGGAGGTACGGGCATGAGAAGGCGGAGGCTGTCCGCCCGTGCCTGCCTGAATGGGCGGGCAGGAGGGCATGTGGACTGTCCTACCATCTGGTGCAGGTGCTGGCGGGGCATGGGTCTTTCGGCAAGTACCTGCACCGGGTCGGTAAGGAGCTCACCACCAGGTGCCTCTATTGCCCCGTACTGATGGACACGGTGCTCCATACTCTGGCGACTTGTCCCGCCTGGAGTGAGGAGCGCCGGGTTCTAGCCGGGGCAGCGGGGGTCCCAGTGGGGCATATTTCGCTCCCACAGATGGTTCGAACCATGTGTGGGAGCGAAGAGGGTTGGAAAGCGGCCGCGTCCTTCTGCACATGATGTCCATGAAGGAGGCCACCGAACAGGTGCGCCGGCCACGTCGATCCCGTCGGCGACGACGGGGTGGTCGGCGCTCTCCGGGGGGAGACTTAGATAGCAGACCTCAGGTGTCTCCGGCCGGGGAGGTGAAAGGCCCCCCGAGTAGCGGGGGTCCAAGACCTCCCCAGTCGCCTCGGGCCCGCTTCCGTTGACGGGGGGATCCGGGAACTCTACGGTGTAGAGCCCGGATCTCTATTGCTTCGGGCAAGTAGGGTTGGGGGGAATGGTGTCCCGTTGGGGGACGGGCCCACTCCCCGAAAAGCCCCCACACCCGGCTAACAGGAAGGGGGGCGAAAGGGGTGGGGGCGGATGCCCCCTCACCCCATAGGTGTGACCAGAAGGCCAACCGGTCGGTCTTAGACCGACCGGGGCCGCGCCCTGGATTCCCTTTGCGGAACAGGGCGCGATAACAGGTGGCGGGGAGCTCGACAAACGAGCCCTGGAGCCAGGGTGTCGGGGAGGGAATGCGGGAGTATTTCCCCAACCTCCCCACATTTCCGGACCGACAGGTAGGCATCCCGCAGGGGTTTTAGTCGGTGAGAGTCCGACATAACCCCCGACCCCCCCCCAGGGTCGGGGGTATCCATGATGGATTTCCTCTGCGTCAAAAAAAGAAAAACTTACAATATTACGTTTTACATCTGACAATTTCAACATAACTTTCTAGTGGGGCCATCTTTTGTCAAACGGCGGAACTTATTTGTACTCCTAGTACATTAAGCATATACTATAGCTATAAGAACCACACATACTATATTAACAACTGTTATATTAATATTACAGTAGCATATAAGCACACATATACGTTAATTAATTATTAAGACTGGCGACAGGAAGTGGGAGATAAGCTGGACGAGAAAAACAGGCCACTGTGAGCGCTCTCTAATCCTCGAGTAATGTGATCCCATATCAGGTAACATAGGGCATCCTGTTGACTACGCTCCTTATCACATCCGGCGGCGCGCCGAGATGTCTCGACGCCTCGTCAGCATCACACCACTCAGTCTCACTCTCAAAATCCTTGAACGCTCCTACTCCAAGTCACTCTCATATAATCCCGTTACTCCTACCATATAGCCTACCCCACTCTCGAGCTCCATTGTCCGGACCGAACGAGGCCCCGGCGGCAGCTCCCGCCGCAGAGTCGTCTTCTACCTTCCAAGCTGTAAATACGTGCCTCCCTAGAGAGCTCTCATTCATCTGTCAGAATATATTGTGAAGCGGACGAATGTCTGAGCAGACGTGCCACCACGGACAACGTTCTGTCTCATGTAATGTCTCGTCCTTCCTAAGAGCAACGACGAGGGCGGTCCTCTATTTTGTTTTGGGCCTACATTCACCAGTAATAGCCAGACGCCGAGAACTATGCCGAGGGAGAAACTCCTATGATTTCCGAAGATGGTTCAGATTCGACCAGGAGTAGTATCGCTAAATTCAATATTGCCTGCTTATTCGGGGCTTGGAACAAATGGTTTTTATTCAATGATACAGAAGACCATTTTTGTGTTTGTAATATATTTATAGATTATAAAAAGGGGAGTTACACAAGATGAATATATCTAATGTGTGATAGAATGCATATAATGTATAAGTATGGTATAGGTGATTTGTAAAATACGTAAAATAATTCGATATTATTACTAGTTAAGTTAATACTGGTAGAGTTGATCGCTAAGAAACGGAGATGTGTTTGCCATGTAGTAAGCTTTGTCTGCTTCTATTTCTTGGTCAAACAGTATAATAGCCTCTATGTCAGACTGCTCTCCAAATGAACGGGGTTCTGTTGTGTTTCGTGTGTACGCATATAAGTTATCTGTGGGTGCCCCCAGGCTAGCCTGGCTTTCTGTGTCTATGAATGAGAGATGTCCCTGCTCGAAGGACGAAAGGTTTTCTTGTGTCTTGATTGAATTCTGTAGTTACATCCGAAATAGATCTGTCGTATATATGCTTGAATATTTCCTTGAATTGTTCGTCCTCAATTTCTTTCGTCGGGCATATAGGTTCTGTCGTGCTGTCTGACACGTAATTGTTTGTTTTGCACTTCTATCCATGCTCTAGTGCAATCTAATTTAATTAAACGTCGCCTACGTACAGCGACTCGGCTGCGTTTTGGCATCTATTTAAATGTTTGTTTTATCTTATTTCAATGTTTCTGTTACAGAGGGTGTTCCATGTGCATTAATTTACTCACTGTTGGTGGTAAGAGAGCAGGCACGCTTGTCTCGGTAATGTCGCAAGCAGTAGCTGGTTGTTCGAGCTCTACTATGCCGAAGCTACCTGAAAATATGTGGAGAGAATGGAGCTTAATTATTAGAGCTGCCATAAGGATTCTTAAGGTTAAAATGTGTTCTGGAGCATCGACATATATGCAAGGTGACCTAACTTGGAGCTCAACAACGCATGGAACTGCCAGTATGCGGCTCAACAATGCATAGTGCTACCAGATCTTGATTTGTGAGTTATGCAGGAGGAAATTTCAGATGGGTAATTAGCAAGGAAAACTGGAGCTCAATCGCGGGAGCTACCGGGTTGTCAATGATATTTTAGAGTAATTTAATGTAAATGGCCTCTACTATGCTTCATGGCGGGTGTAGTTACGTAGGGTGTAGTGTTATATGATAAATTGTTGAAGCAAATAAAAAATTGTTTATTGCAATTTTGATAATTCAATGTTATTTCAGCCAAGTAAGTCAGTGGCTTGCCACAATAGTATCGGTTCCTAAGACGAGGAAACAAGTTGTAATCCTAAGGAGCGTATATTGTAACTTACGACTAACAATGCTGCACCTGATGAGGCGGCGACTGAGAATTCATGAAGGAAAAATCGACTGGCTATCCAGTGTGACGTCTCTGGAGCGACTGACTGCTTAGGCTTTCGGAGACCGACTGACTCGCTGGGCTCTCTGTACTCAACTCGTCAGGTCTGGGAGGTAGGCCTGGTGAGGGAAAGGCCCTGGTGGGGATATCTGTTATAGGAAGATATTAGAGAGAGAGGGAGAGAGGCAGACGTTTGGAGATGATTTCATGCGTGTGTTGTAACTACTTCCGACGTTATCTTTGTCCTTCACGTATTCCCTTACATATATTTTCTACGCAGCGCATTCTTACAAATATCTTACAAATATAAAATTAAGTGTTCTTGGAATATAAGATCAGGTTATGCTTATCGGACGTGTTGGGTGTTGTGTTGTTGCGTTTATATATTGGCGGATTGCAATTTACTTTTGGTTGATTTATCGCTAGATTTTGCAAATTTCTGGTTCTAGATTGGAATAGATGGAGATGAGTTTGTTTTAGGGCTTGTTTTCGTTTGTGTTAGAGATTAACGTTTAGATACGGGTAATAGGGTTCGAAACAGTTCCTAAGGTCGCTGCGAGGAAGTACGTTCGAGTTATGGACTTAAAGTCACCAGAAGTCCCTAGATATAGGAGGAACGGCAGAGACTAATTTGTATAATTTATACGTTTTGCCTTTTTCCAGGTGCTCTTATCAGTATTTCGAAAAACGGTGGTTACATCTATAGTACGGTTCGTCGTTGCGCATACTATACCGTCAAGAAATTCCATAGTTATTAATGCAAATTTTGGAGAGGCGAAAAGTGTTTGATGATTTTTGTCAGTGAAGGGGTTGTTATTATTTCTTCAAAATGTTGGCGCTTCAGAGGCGAATACAACGATATGTATTATGTTATGTTTCTGGCTTACAATAAATTTATTATGATTTTTGCAATTAATTATTAAATTAAAAGTCGAATGATTTCTTTTGCGTGTTATCTACTCGTTGAATGATGCAGAATGTTATGTAGGTAGCGCGATTTTCTGATCTCTATTGGTTAAGCTGTTATTTATTTGTTAATTAGTGTATGTGCAATTTCGAACTGTTGATGAAGTGTTAGAGGATTTTGTGTTCTGAAAAAAGATTTCTATAATATTAAAGGAATATTCTGACCTTATTATAATGAGTATTTATTATTAATTATAATTGTTATAAATAATGATTTTAAATTTTAAACAATAATTAAAACATCGGTTTCCACTTTTTTGTAACTATATTCAAATGTCTTTATGGTGATATGGATCCATGGCGATTTGATTGTTGTTCTTCTGATTGTTTAAATAAACAAATTAAAATTTTGCAGTAAACTGATTTCCGAGTTCAGAGGCACCATATTGAGAGTATCCGATGTATTTTTAGCGATAGTGAAAAATCAAAAATTATTTTGTAACATTAATTTGTTTATGTCTAATTTGAAAATTTCGTGTATTTGGGGTTGTGTTAATATTGTTCCTGAATGTTTAAAAGTAGAATAATATTTAGTTCTCTGTTTTAATTGATTTTGTAGTTATAATATCTTCGTTAATTTATTTATGCTATTATGTTCGTTAACAATGTGTGGATTGCATATGCTATTAATTTTGCCATGGTTTTCTGTGGTTTAATACTACTTCTGGAGTTTTGTCAAATGGCATCCGCCATTTCGTGTGTTCTAGTTCTATGTGGGGATGTGTGTTCGATCGCACCTTATAGGGATATGTTAGCTCGAAGGGTAGTGCCTCTAGAGCTTATGCATAGGTCTATGCCTATCGGTCTCCGTTTTACGCGGTCTTTCTTCCTATGTCGTCAGCTGTAGGCTTGAATGTGTGTGTGTGTGTAACGGTGTGGTTAAGTGTGTGGTTCCCATAGAACATTGCATGCATTGTTATTCGCAAGCGTGTGTGTGTGCGTATGCATGAATCTTAATGTTAACTTATTTATAACAGGGAATTTTAGCGGTCACAGCTTGAAGGGATATGCGCCATATTTTCGTACGTTGTGCATTGTAATTTATAACAATTTTATAATAATTGTATACGAGTTTTGTTAAAATATACGTATATTAGTAATAATATTACTTGCGGTTTGTTTTTCTCGCTTCCTCCTTTTGTCCTAAGCCCCCGTTAGTCACTATTATCCTAGTCCGTAAGAATGTCAGTTCCATTGGTTTATGCCGTGGTCGTCGTTTTTCTTTTCCTTGTTTTAAATAGTATCTGTATATGTCTGCACTGTCACAAGACGTTCTGCGTTATGCGTTATTGTCTTTATCGCACCGACAAACGGCGATAAAGCAGTGTAGTGAGGTAGACGTATAGAATCTGCTGCGGTGCGGTTTTGCATCTAAAAGTATTAAGCTAAGTATTGCGGAATTGTTTAATTCCTTTATCAGCGGTTATTTTGGTGCAAAATGTCGTTTTATAATAAATGCTTCTGGTGTTGGACTGAATAAGTAACGGACAGAAAAAGGCTGCAGTAAAAAGCATCTTAAAATAATACAGTCGTTGCGATAGAGTGTCTATGAGTGCTGCATTAGCTATGTGATTGTAACCTTTTTGCATTTTTTAACTTAAGTTATAATTCTAATATTATTTCATGGAGACGAATTTGGATAAAAACCAGAAAAGCGCGAGTGGGTTCATTCGGCGGCCGCGGTGCAGCGGAGGCACCACACATCTTAAGGCTGCCTAGACGTTTCGACTTAGGCTTAAGGCCATGCTGGTTCCGACATTTTGTGTATGTACGGGCGAGTGTAAAATTTTAAAGTTTCGATGTGTCGCCGTTACTTTTGACATAATTTCTCCTTATTATGAGTTTTACTCACGAATATTAAGAATAAGAGTACAGAATATAACTAGGGCTAGTAATGAACTATTTGAGTTTAGTAATATGATAAAAGCATTATGATTAACGATATTGTATGACTTAACAATTGTACAAATATTGTATGAATTAACAAGAAAAGTGCTTTATATTATGCATTATATGAGGATTTACGCATTATTGAGGGTGTTAATTAAGAAATTGTAACAATATTCATATATAATATATTTTCCAGAATTTCATAACTTGTGACCTGGCTAATAGAAAAAGCTAATGCTTTGGAAAGATCT
Organism: Harpegnathos saltator; assembly: GCF_003227715.2. Classification (NCBI taxonomy): domain Eukaryota; kingdom Metazoa; phylum Arthropoda; class Insecta; order Hymenoptera; family Formicidae; genus Harpegnathos; species Harpegnathos saltator. Next base: position 49,670 of record NW_020229973.1, read on the forward strand.
CAAAGTATTCTACTCTCGAAATTTTAGTTATGAAAAATATTAGGTTTCCTTTAGGAAATTTTGTTGACCTAGGCCTTACCTTGGTCATATTTTCTATAAAGAGATTATTATTAATTTTTTTCGTATGATGTGTTCTTAATTTTAAATAACATTTTGTCTTTTGTAACAGATTTTATACTACTTCAAGTTTGACGGATATATATTGTCACATCCAGCACGAAAAGTTTTGCTTAAATAACGCAAAGACAAGTAAATTCTACTAGAAACTTTTCGAATATTCAGTTATCGACTGAGAACTCGACAGTAATTCCTCTCTCACTACGTGGCGCGCACAACGGGTTCCTAGACACGTTAACTAATCCCTAGACCCGTTAACTAATTCCTAGACCCGTTAGCTAATTCCTAGACCCGTTAGCTAATCCCTAGACCCGTTAGCTAATCCCTAGACCCGTTAACTAATCCCTAGACACGTTAGCTAATTCCTAGAAACGTTTGCTAATCCATAGACCCGCTAGCTGATCTCTAGACCCGTTAATTAATCCCTAGAATACGTAGCCAAAAACCCGCTAAAAGGGCCTAGTACCCCGCCGATAAGTGGCGTCCTTTTCTCACAGTCAAAATTCCAGTCAGACTACCACGATATATAAGGAGGCGCAGCAGAGCCTACAGCTAGTTGTGCAATACTCCTCGGGGAGTCCAGATCTCGAGTTCGGTGCGTGCGCGCTGTACATATTGTGCATACAGGATTTTTGTGTTGGTGTACTGCAAAGTCGGATACGACACTTCCTTTCCAAATTTAGGATAAGCTCTATTTCTAGGATTAAGATAATTCTCACCGTTACGAACTTAGAATATTTTCACGATCTCGGACTTAGAAAAATTTCACGTTTCGAACTTAGAATATTTTCACGACTTTGAACTTAGAATATTTTCTGTTAAACCTAACATTAGTTTTAAAGACTGACAGTTAGAACTGTAAGTAGTGAACATCTTGTATTAGGAGAATTTCAGAATATACTTACTTTATAGAACAGAGTCGCTATTCATGCACGATTCCTTCCTTCCTCTCTCCTCATGAATGGCAAGTCTAACTCAGTGGAACAGGGTAGTTCGACCATTTGCTCATAACTCCACGAGTTATAGCAAATTCTTGAGTCCTGTAAGCAGTGATCTCCACGCGTCACTCATACGACGGTTTAGTGCGAACCTAACCGCACACTGACCCGGTGACACCAGTGCAAAAGGAGACACTCAGTGAAGCACGACATACACGTTCTCCAACGCCAACCTACCGACCCGCGAGTTGAAGATCTGGTACGAATCTAACTCGCACATTGACTTAATAAGGGACAAGTCGCTCAGGCAACGCTAGTAGAGAGGTGGAGTTGCCTTTGGTTTTGAGAATTTCTCCCTAACTCGTGGACAGATGCCAAACACATGCCGCGGAGGTAGCGAATACCAACTCCGGAAGCTAAAAGCGCAGCTGTACCATTTCGCGACAGATTTTTCAAGTGCTTTTGTCGGCGTGGAATACCATCCAGACCCCGAGTACGAGCAACATTTCCGACGTCCTCAGTGTCATCCGATCAGTACATCCACTAACACGAAACATGTCTCGCGAGTTCTAAAACCCATTCGAGTTGATACCATCTCTTCCGAGCCTCGAACATCTGTGTGCGCCCCGAGATTCGAGGGTCCGCTTCTACCAGCTGCTGAGGGCCAAGATCATCCATTATTATTACGACGGTTCAACTCCTCCGAAATCGGCCAGTGAACAGGGAGACCACCGGGACCTTTCAGGGCTAGGAGACCTTCGGCTCTACACACACGAGACTCTACGGAACGCTGCCGGTCCTGAAGTAATCACCTTAGACTAAATATTCGAGGCAAAAGGGGTAAATTTAGAATTTCCACATCTTTTGCGTGGTCGCGGAACGCCTAGATCACGCGTATCCCCGGGGAGAAACTCTCAGGTTCATTTGACCAGAAAAGCGATCGTGCCATGGTCAAGAGCTTGACACAGAATTCGCTTTATCCTCGGATGGGTTGTCTGTGACGTGACACCTACCTGCTTACACCGGTACTGCCTGGGATGCCGAGAACTTTTCCGGACAGATGGTGAAGGAGGGAATCATTAGGGTAATTAGCAATATATAAGAAATCAAGAGGCACGGTAGTGTCTCGCGCCAAGTTCAAGCGCAACTTCGTTGCGTCCGAACGGCGCGAGACACACTGTGCCTATTATTACGCGAAACTGCGAGTTGAAACGAGGTGAGATATCCATATCTCAGGAATGGCTGAACCGATCGACGTTTTTTTTAGTCCCAATCGATTCTGCCTTAAAAAATAGGAAGAAAAGTGTTCTTGTGCTTTTTGTGTACGTTGTCTCTAAGTGGAGATATTTTAAGATTAAAGTCTGAATCACAGAAATTACGATTCAGTAAGAAAGTAAGAAAGAAACGCTAGACCGCCAAGAAGAGGGGATTTGTGCTTCTCGTTTTTTCGACACCAGAGGCGTTACGAGCGCGCTGAAGATGCAAAGAGCAGCGAGTGCGAGTGAGCAAGCGATAGAGAATAAGAGAGAGAAGAATATTGGTAGAGCAAGAGGTGAAATAAAAATAAAATATTGCTAGTTTATTTATTTTATATATATTATACAGCACGTGAATTCGAGTCGAACACGAGCAACGTGATCGCAAAGTTGGTAGTTTACGTCGAGCAATGAGCGATAGCGAAGGTTTGACAATCGCGCATTTTGGTTTTGAAACTTCCTAACCTCAAAGATATCACAATGCTGCGCTCACATTTTAGACTGAAATTTGACTTGTCCAAGTTTTTTCACGATGTGCGTCGGATCTGCTAAATTTTTATTGATTGATCACTAAGATATTTGGCATAAGAGAACCATTTCATTTGTTGTTGAACGATGCCGAATATCTGCCACCGATAGAGGATATTCGCATTCTCATCGAAAACGAGACGATCAAGTAAGTATAATTCTTTTAATATAAAGTTTTAAACTTAACTTTTCAGATATTTTTAGTTCAAATAGGTTTTATGCGTTTATTCATTAATATTATTTGTATGTCATTAATAGATAGTAATTCTTGGATCTGGCATATAGAACGAAGTTTTAAATACATTAGTTACTGTATATCAGATCCCTGGATTTGGCATATAGAACGAAGTTTTAAATGCATTAGTTACTGTATATCAGATAATTACAAAAATTTCAAAAGTTAAGTAAACAGATAATTACAAAAGTTTATTAGTAGTGTCCAATATTTAATTGATCATTATTTATTAGAACACTGAGTTATATGATTGTTTTACTTGTTATTATAATGTACTTAACATAACTTTTTACAAGTAAAAATGATTACATGTAAAATTTATTATAATAACCTTTTTAACCAAAAATGTAAAAAAAGGCGCCAAGTACAAGCGCAACACGTATTGTGCTATTTTTAGAAATTTCAAATTCAAATTATTTTTTTTTAAGTATGTATGTGTGCATAACATAAGTTTTTAAAAGTAAAACTTATATAAAAGAAGTGATATATTAAAACAGCGCCAACTGAGAAATCGTATACTTAATATTTTTAGACATCTCAAATTCAAATTATTTCCTTTTTCTAAGATATATATTAATTATGTACATAACATAAGTTTTTACAAATAAAAATGATATTTATTAGAACACTGAGTTGTATGATTATTTTACTTGTTATTATAATATACATAATATAAGTTTTTACAAGTAAAAATTATATCGTGTTATAAAAATTTAACACGTTTATTAATAGTGTCCAATATTTTAAAAAGATATCCTTTTAAAGGTTATTATTATTCAAGAAAATTCAAGAAAAACTAACTACAAAAGACGTCAATAACATAAATTTTTACAAAATTTATCATTATTTATTAGAACATTGAGTTGTATGATTATTTTACTTGTTATTATAACAAATTAATTATTATAACAATGCAATAAAAAATATTTAATACAAAAATCTTGGCGCGGCTGCACCAAAAACTATATCGAACTAAAACTTGTTTAATACATACATGACAGCATTTTTTATTATAATAAAATGTACTTGTAAATTCTCTATCTATATATACGGTGTAATGTTTTATATCTAATTTGACTTTTATGTATATACATCTTCGATATAGTTTTAATAAAAATTGTCGCTGCGTCGTTAGCCTAAGCTTGGCTGGGAAGTATCGGAGACCAATACTCACTGGTTTAATAAAACTGCGTACTAACGCGATGGAGCACGACACATTCAGAGCGGGATTCGACACAATCGACGAATTCGCGTAGCACAAAACCCAAAAAACAAGAACACGCATATTTCTCGTGGAATATTCCTAAGAAGATCCCGAGTATGCGTGCGATATTTCCAGTGAAGGCTCTGAAAGAGCTTTGTCGGAGGCTCTTTAGTGAGTGTAACGTCCCACGACGTGCGCTCTTCCATATTAATTTTTTTTCGCCTTGAAACCAATATGTCAATAAGAAATATAATTGATTTTAATCATCCAAAATATTTATTCACGGTCGAAATTAATAAAAGCTTATATCTTTTAAGGCAATAACAATTTGACCAAATTGGTTAATGCAATTGAAAAATCCTTTAAAATGCTACAAATATTGTGTGAACAAAATTCTTATCCAATCAATAGCGTAAAGGTTATAGCCAATTAAAGTTTCGACCAATCAGAGAAAAGTCGATATATCTCGATAACCATAAAACTTGGAACTAAAATTCAAAATACTTTAAGAAGCATAAAAGAGTCTCTACATAATGGCTATACCAGAATCCGATTAGGTGTTAGCAATTAAGAGTTATATTAAGGACAAACCGTTTTTAGCGACCGAAAATTCTGAAATTGAAACTAGGAGACTCTTGAGGTTCCACCAGTTCGTACAAGATTCCGAAAGTTAATAAAGGTTTGAATAATTAATTTTTTACACCTGCGTACATAGAAAATAGTTAGACTAAGGGTGCGTTCTGAAATGCGCATAGAGCGCATAGACTGCATAGGAAATCGTTCCGATTTAGTTAATGCGCGCATTAGTTGCGCTTTGGTAGCGCTCAGAATTCTCTAGATTGTACTAACTGTACTGAATTCTTAACAATCTTCCCAGCGCATTGACTGCTTCTAGTTCGACTTGAAGCAGTCAATGCGTTTGATGCAGCCTATGCAGCCCATGCGTTTCATGCCCAATTTGGAACGTATCCTATGCGTTTCATATAGGTTTGTGTGTAATAAACAGATAACGGGCCCAACGGACTACATCACAATGGAACAATTATATGAATTTCCAGTTTTAATAGAAGAAATTAATGAAGTTATAACTTTATTTTTAAATAAAGCAGATATGGTGAAAACAAGCTAAGGTTATATCAATATATTATATTGATTTAATTAATGTATTGATTATGTATTATAATAGTTGTCTCATTTTACTCTAATAACTATTATGTTATTTTTTATAGACTCAGCATTTTTGCAGAACCTTGGTACAAAGGAACAAGAAAAGAAAATACAGGGTGTTATAAAAGTCACGGAAGAGCAGAATAACTCGAAAAATATGAGTCCTAGAAAAAACGTGAAGTACAGGGTTTTTATGATTTTTTCCTGGCTATCTGACGGTGACCTTGGATTTGACCTTGACAATGACCTTGAAGGTCATTTCAAGGTCAGGTCAATTTTTTAAAATAGAATCTCGTACTTTTGAACACAAAGATGAAAAGAGCGGAAAATTCTACGTTAGCATATGACCATCAACACTGTCAAATTTGACCACTGAAGGTTACATAAAAGTCTAAGCTTGTTTTAGGCTGAAAACGCGAATATTTTCGAAAATGCACTTGCTAGGGAGCAATGTTACACATAAGAATGAGAATGTAGATGTCAACGAGGGACATTCAGCCGTGGCCTTGCCCTTATTCCCAAGGTCATGAGTTAAGATAATTACTAAAGTTAAACCGGACTTTTTTAGGACTGAAAATCCATACTTCTGACCTAAAAGTGTCAAGATTGAAAAAATTTACGTTCGGATATGACGTTTTCAACCTTGACCTTGTTCTTAAGGTTATGTGTCAGTCATATCAAGGTCAATTAATTTTTTTAGGCTGGAAACTCATACTTTTACCCCCCATAATGCGAAGAGTGAGATTTTACATTACGTACGAGGTCACACTCCGATTGTTGGTAATACCTCAATATCGGGCGCCATTTTGGATCGGTCATCTTGAATTTGTAAAATCCAATGTCGAATTCGATTTCAGAAACGATTTCAAATGATTCATGATTTCAGATACGACTTCAAAAACTCCTTAAACGAGATCCAATTTTTGCTATTCTTAAATATCGGCCGCTATCTTGAATCGGCCATCTTGAATTTGCAAAATCCAACGTCGAATTCGGTTTTAGCGAGCTCAAAAGTCCCAGGATCGGTATCCGAAAAATTTATTCGCCATCGATAAAGTGTATGCTTCAAGGTTTTTATTTGTCTCGATTCTATCAGTGTCAAACAGATAAAAGATTGTTTTTGAGTTTCCATCGATTTAACAAGTTTTGATGTCATTCTAGTCCGTTTTGAATTATTATCATATTATTATTAATGATCAATGGTACATTACTTATTATTTTTATTTAAAGATAAAGAAACCGAATTTTTATACCAAACTTTTGCAAATTTTTTTATTTCAATTCCAAATGGCTTCTCTTACAGAGCTCTCTGAGAGAGCTTCGCTATTAATGATGAGAGGATAGGGGGATAGACAAAGGTCATACAGTGAAGTGAGATTGCTGTTCAATGAAAACTTTCGTAATGAAGGCGAAGGTATTTCAATATCGACTGTATCTCACACCATCAGACGATTTGTAAAAACTGGGAGTAATAAAAACCGTCAAAATTCTGGGAGGCCAAGGTCCCAAACGACAGAAGAACGACAATTTGAAGTAGCCCAATCATTTGTTGAAAATCCCAGATTGTCAATTAGAAGAGCATCTCAACAGCTTCAAATGGGTATATTGTAAATTTCCAAAAATCTAAAGACCATTAAGTTCCACCCCTACAAAATTCATCTCCACCATGAGTTGAATGAAGATGATTTTGACTGCAGGGTGCAATTTTCAAAAGTTATGATGCAAAGAATTGATCAGCAAGCGAACTTTTTGCAGAATATCGTTTTTTCAGACGAAGCCTTTTGAAATTACTGGTAAGGTAAACCGTCATAATTTTAGATATTGGGACAACGAAAATCCTCATTGGATGCTTGAAGCATATACGCAGCGACCTCAAAAATGGAATGTATGGGCAGGTCTTTATGATAATCAAGTGGTTGGGCCTTTTTTTATAAATGGGAATTTGAACTCAGAAACTATCTGCAGCTTCTAACAGACCAAATTGTTCCATCAATGCAGGAGATTGTTGGTGATAATTTTGATGATGTTTAGTTCCAGCAAGATGGGGCACCGCCACATTATGGACGCATTGTTCGGAACTATTTAAACGATACTTTCCCTAATCGATGGATAGGTAGAAGAGGAACAATCGAATGGCCACCGAGATCGCCCGACATTGCACCACTTGATTTCTTTCTTTGGGGCTACATAAAAAATAAAGTTTATTTCACTAAACCTCGTAACCTGGATGAGCTTCAACAACGGATCATAGACGAATATGCTGCAATACCTCCAGAAATGATAAGAAGTGCGACTGACAATTTGTACGTCCGCTTAGCACACTGTCAAACGGTCAATAGGTAACATTTTGAACATCTCTTGTAATCTCAGGCCGAGTTACAAGATGCTTTGCCTTCGGTGGCCGGGACTAACTGAACCTTGCCTTCAGTGATCGGGTTTGAAACACCTTGCCTTCAGTGATCGGGTTTGAGACATTTTGCCTTAAGTGGTCGCGTTTGAGACACCTTGCCTTCAGTAGTCGAGTTTGAGGCACCTTGCCTTCAGTGGTCGGGTTTGAGACACCTTGCCTTCAGTGGTCGGGTTCTGAGACGCTTTACTTTCAGTAGCTTCACGATCAGTGAAGCAACGTAAAACGCATAATTTTGGAAACAAGGTCAAGGTTGAAAATGTTATATCCGAACGTAAAATTTTTCAATCTTGACACTTTTAGGTCAAAAGTATGGATTTTCAGTCCTAAAAGAATCCGGTTTGACCTTAATAATAATCTTAACTCATGACCTTCAAAATAAGGGCATGTCACGGCTGAATGTCCCTCGTTGACCTCTACATTCTTATTCATATGCGTAACATTGCTCCCTAGCAGGTGCATTTTCGCAGATATTCGCGTTTTCAGCCTAAAACAAGCTTAGACCTTCATGCGAGCTTCAGAGGTCAAATTAGCAGTGTTAAAGGTCATATCCAAACGTAAAATTTTGTGCTCTTTTCATTTATGGTCAACGTATGGGGTCAAAAGCATGGGGTACCGTTTAAAAAATTGAGCTGATCTTGAAATGACCTTCAAGGTCATTGTCAAGGTCAAATTCAAGATCACCGTCAGATAGCCAGGAAAAAATCATAAAAACCCAGTACTTCGCATTTTTTCTAGGTCTCATATTTTTCGAGTTATTGTACTCTTCCGGAACTTTTATAACACCCTGTAGATAATATCGAACTAGCTGAAGTAAAAGAGTTAAATGAAAATATTGACACAAATACCAGGGATGTAAATATGAAACCGAAATTTTTGTATAGAAAATACACATTTATTGTATGAAAATGATAAGAAATATTTTATTCTTAGTATTGCCCATCGCTAGCTATACATTTTTCCCACCTGTTTGACAATTTGTGGATGCCACGCCAAAAAAACTGTTGCTCTTTTGAGGCAAAGAGTCAGTCATCGAGCCATTTTCGTACATTTTCGTAGGAGGTGAAGTGCTGCTCAGCAAGTGCTTGTCTCATCGATGCAAATAAGTAGTAATCGGACGGAGCCAAGTCTGGTGAGTAAGCCACATGCGAAAGTATTCCCCAACTAAACGCCTCAATCGTTTCCTTGACCAGTTTTGCTGTGTGTGATGGTGCATTATCATGAAGCAAAATCACTTTTCTGATAATCTGGTCGTTTTTCACGCAAAGCTTGATTCAGATCGATCATTTGTTGTCGGTAGCATTCAGTATTAACGGATTCGCCAGGTTGTAGCAACTCATAATAGATCACACCCTTCTGATCCCATCAAACACAGAGCATTGTCTTCCGTCCATAGCGATTTGGCCTTGCAGTCGATGTCGATAGTTCGCCTGGAGTTACCCATGATCTTTTACGCTTAGGATTCTCAAAATATATCCACTTTTCATCACCAGTCACAATTCGATGGAGAAATGATTTTATTTTGTACCTGGCAAGCAGCATTTCGCAAGTGGTTTTTCGATTTTCCTGCTGTTTTCATTCAGTTCATGTGGAACCCATTTTTCCATCCTCTGGATCTCTTCTGGATGGCTTTCAAACGTATGGAGACAGCTTCTCACATGTCACATTTAATTGATCCGCGAGTTGTTGTTGCGTTTGAGCGTCATCCTCATCCAACAATGCTTGCAATTCGCTGTCTTCAAACTTTTTCGATGGTCTTCCACGTTCTGTGTTTCTCACGTCAAAATTGCCACATTTGAATTTTTTAAACCACTCAAAGCACTGTGATTTACCAAGAGCATGCTCACCGTAAGCTTCGACAAGCATTCGATGCGATTCTCCAGCAGTTTTCTTCAAATGGTAACAGATAATCAATGCTGTCCGCAAATCGTAGCTTCCAGGAACAAAATTCGACATGTTCAATGCTATTACAAACTATGCTGTTGTATGAAACTTGTATTGTTGTGAGTTGAAAATTTTTGTCAGATGTGAACAAATGAAAATGGTGCCAATGACGCGGTTTTACGGTAACTACATTGACAGCTAGGGCCATCTATGGGCAAATTCCGGTTTCATATTTACAGATCTGGTAACACTGGTAAGATGCACACTCTCATTTTTATTAAACTTATGTCTATAATTTACTCTTTAATTTTGTATAATAGTACGTTTACGCAGAAGTTTAAGAATAATATATATAAGTATTATTATTTCTTTATCTCTCTCTATTTCTTTAAGAAATTTGTATTTTATAATATAAGTTTTAGAAAAGTCAACATTTTCATGGCCAGACAAAGCAACACTTTTATTGATTGAAATGTATAAAGGAAGGGAGGAAAAGTTTTCGAATAGTTTCAAGCGCAATAATAAAATTTGGGGTGAAATTGCTACTATGATCAACAAAGTCAATCCAGCCTACAAAATAACGGCACAACAATGTACATAAAAAATGTCTGGTTTAAAGCGTACTTACAAAAATATTGTTGATATGAATAAGAAAAGCGGCAATAACAGAAATTCGTAGGCATTTTTCTCAGTATGTTTTATGTATATTTATTAGGAGTACAAATAAGTTTCCGTCGTTTGACAAAAGATGGCCCCACCAGAAGGTTATGTTGAAATTGTCAGATGTAAAACGTAATACTGTAAGTTTGGACATCTGGTAACAACATAATCTTGAAATATTAGTGACTCCGTATCAGCATCACATAATTTTTTTCGTGCGAAAATGTCAAGTTTTGTGCCGAATAAGCGTCATTTGCGGGAACTTCTGATTTACTTCTTTAATTTGAAGAAATCTGCAGCTGAGGCGCATCGATTGTTTGTAGAAGCATATGGTGAGACTGCTTTAAGTGAGAGAAGTTGTCGTGAGTGGTTTCAAAAGTTTAAAAACGGTGAGTTTGACGTGGAAGCCAAAGAACGTAGTGGAAGGCTGAAAGTGTACGAAGACACAGAATTGGAAGCATTATTAGAGGAAGATTCGTGCCAAACGCAAGAAGAATTTGCACTTACATTAGAAGCGACTCAACAAGCAATTTCACATCGTTTAAAATCATTGGGAATGATTAAAAAACAAGGAAATTGGGTTCCATATGAACTGAAGCCGAGAGACGTTGAACGCCGATTTTGCACGTGTGTAATGCTGCTTGCCAGGCATAAAAGAAAGGGTTTTTTGCATAGTATAATCACTAATAATGAAAAATGGATCCACTACAATAACCCGAAGAAGAGAAAATCATGGGGACTACCTGGCCATGCTTCAACATTGACAGCCAAACCGAATATTCATGGGAAGAAACTCATGCTGTGTATTTGGTGGGATTAGCTTGGTGTCGTGTATTATGAGTTGCTCAAACCGAGCGAAACTATTGCTGGAGCTCTCTACCGAACACAATTAATGAGATTGAGCCGAGCACTCAAGGTCAAAACGCGCCCATTACTACTCCAGACACGAAAAAATTATTCTCCTACATGACAACGCTCGGCCACATGTTGCAAAACCAGTCAAAACCTATTTGGAAACACTTAATTGGGAAGTCCTTCCCCACCCGCCGTATTCACCAGACATTGCCCCTTCCGATTATCACTTGCTTCGGTCGATGGCACATGGCCTGTCTAAGCTTTATATCATATGAAGATACAAAAATTGGGTCGATTCATGGATAGCCTCAAAAGATGAAGAGTTCTTCCGACGTGGTATCCGAATGCTGCCAGAAAGATGGGAAAAAGTAGTGGCTAGTGATGGACAATACTTTGAATAAAACGTAATGTACCGTTCTTTCACAATAAATTCTTGATAGAAAACGGCGGAAACTTATTTGTACTCCTAATATACACACATATTATTTATTATAAGCAATATTTATAAGACTGCAACAACATATATTTGTATATTATTCAATACATTATTCTTATCATATAATAGGTTATGGATTTTATATTTTGTAACAAAGCGTCCAATACACCTCCCGCAATTGCCACGAATGATGGTCCATCGGATCTAAATCAAGAAGGATCGTGTAATGACGAGATTTCATCCTTAAAGTTAAATTGTAAGTTTTTATAATAGTAAATTAGATCAACAATTCTGAATAACATATAGTCATGATATTGTGTGACATTTGTAGTGTAAGGTACTCTCACCCTGGCCATAAGGACAGTTTCAGAAATGGTCTATTATACGTATAATGGTCTTTTATATGTATATTTATTATATAATGGTTTTTTATGAGTATATATTATGACAAAGGCAAAATGTGTTCAAACGAGATGAAAAGAATTAATATTAATTTAATTCAGTTCTTATTTATCATAATGTAATAATTTTTGTGTTACCTGTTACAGGTCTGCCAAAACAGAAAAAACGAATGGAAAAGATTATGGAAGATTTCGTAGATACTATTACGGCAGAAAAAGCAGAAAAGAAAGAAGAAATGAAAAGACGAGAAGCAAACAGAGAAAAGATACGCGAAGAAAAAATAATAGAAAGTGAGAGAAGACATAATGAACAAATGAACATACAGAAGTCATTAGTCTCCATATTACAATTTCTAGATAAAATATAATTTGTACTCTTCTAGACTTATGTAAAAGTCGTTTGTTATATTTATTTTGTCTTAATTACTAGTTTTAAGTTTTATATGTTTTCAAAGTTTAATTTCAGTTATATTGTATTATAATTTATGTTTATTAGCAATAGGGTATTTTTGTTTGATGTACATTATTGTGCCGTTATTTTATAGGCTGGATTGACTTTGTTGATAATAGTAGCAATATATTTTAATATTTTATTTTTTAATATTTTCGTTTAACTCTTACTTCAGCTACTTCGATATTATCTATTTTCTTTACGTTTGTATTTATTTACGTTTATAGGGTTTTGACTAAAGAATATTTAAATGCTTTTTTTTAATTTTTAAGGAAAAATTATTTTTATTTTTGTTAATGTACAAATAGTACAAATGTGAAAAATGCAAAACTAAATAAAATGTAAGACTGAATAGTTAATAAGAATAAAACTAAAAATTAAACATAAGTAATGTCTATTTCAGTGCCCGGAATTATTTGCACGATCGGGCCGATTTCTGAGAGCTACGCCTCCTTACTTCCCCTTACCGCTCCAGCCCGCCCGGCGGACCTAGAAACTGACAGTCGCGAGGCGCTGTCTCAGGGACGTCACATGAGACAGTCACATGAGACGCTTCACAGTTTAACATAGCTGAAACAAATTTATTTATTAAAACAACTCCATAGGCATTTTTTATAGTTTACTAATATAATATAGTCTTAATATTAATATAAATATATGTTAATAGAAATATCAATATAAGTAATATTCTTAATATAACTATAATATACACTGTATACACTGTAATATTCTTAATATAATATAATATACAGTGTATATTATAGTTATATTAAGAATATTACTTTATATTAAGAATACTTATATTAATATTTCTATTAATATATATTTATATTAATATTAAGACTATATTATATTATATTATATTATATTATATTAGTAAACTATAAAAAATGCCTATGGAGTTGTTTTAATAAATAAATTTGTTTCAGCTATGTTAAACTGTGAAGCATCTCATGTGACTGTCTCATGCGACGTGCCTGAGACAGCGCCTCGCGACTGTCAGTTTCTAGGTCCGCCGTGCGGGCTGGAGCGGTAAGGGGAAGTAAGGAGGCGTAGCTCTCAGAAATCGGCCCGATCGTGCAAGTAATTCCGGGCACTGGTCTATTTATTAACCAAAAATATTTATTTATAATTAATACCAAATCTTTACTATAGTAATACATTAAATATTCTTATCAAACAATCTTCATTTTCAAAGCATTCATTATTCTCATTCTTTTAGCATTTCCCATCTCTATGTTATTATTGCGAACAAGTGCTTCTACTTCTTCATAATGTTGGACGCCAGCAGTCATTACATCATTTTGTAATGTACAAATATTTTGTAACACGCAGCATGCTATAATAAATTCCGGAATTTTTTAAACATCTGTTAATGGTACACAATCTAACAATACGTATCTAACAATCCTAAAACTTATTTTTAATTGTCCAATCGCACGTTCAATTGCCATTCTTGTTAACGATAGACAATAATTAAAATTTCTTTGTCGATTTGACAAATGGCCATTGTCTCGAAACGGAACTAATAAGTGTGGATGAATTGCATATACAGCATCTCCGATAATATGGGAGTCATTAGGGAAATATATGTCAGGCATCTCTAAAAAAACGTGCTACTGGAGAATTTCTAAAAATTCTAGCATCGTGGACTGATCCTACTTCTCCTGCATAACAGTGTGTAAAGAGGCCATGTAAATCACATACAAGTTGAACATTTAAGGATGGAAAACCTTTCCGGTTAATATAAGAAGCTGTATCATTTGGTGGACCTCGAATTTTAATGTATGTTCCATCTATAGCACAAATGACATTTGGAAAACCACAAATTTTTTTAAGATGTTCCATAATATCAGTGGCAACAGTGTATTTGGGCCATTTTATAAATCGAGGTGCAATGCAATGAAGTGCGTAAGTAACACGTCTTACAGCCCTAAAAGCAGTTGCTCTACCAACTCCAAATTTGACACAAATAGATCTGTAACAGTTAAGAAAAGTAAATAATGAAAATCTCGTCACAAAATAATCTAAACGTCTTTTATTAACCATATTGATGCCCCATTACACAATGACAATGGATTTATTTTGATACAAAAATTCGGCATTAACTACAAGAGATGGTGTCAATTAAATTGTTCTGTAATTCTTAACGACAGTGCCGGTATCATTACACTGTCGTTACGCACATATAACATATACAACAAAAAATCGCAACAACAATATATCGATGCTGAACTGTCGTTAAGAGTTACAGAATAGACACAACAATATAGCATTCAATGCTTAGTAAAAAGTGTTATAAATGTAATAAAGTTTTACGAGTATAGAACATTGTTGGATTTTACATACCTATATGAATCAAGAGTAGCCATAAACCATAGAGCAATATATAGTTGCTTCTGTGCTGAAATTGATTTTCTACCAGTTGTGGTATTTGTGACTTTTAATGCTGGCCCAATTAATGATAAAATCATTTCAAATGTAACCGGGTACATTCTAATAGGTTAAATTATAAATAAAATAAATTTAATAAAAGCAGAAAAAATATTAACTTAATGACATTTATATTGAAATATTTACCTAAAATGTTCGACGTAATCCGTAATTTTTTCAATTACAATTTGTTCTCCACATTTATCTGACATTAATATAGAAAACAATGCATAACATTTAGAGATATATCTTCATCTTCATTTTCACTGTCGCTCGATTCGGAGCTATCACTTTCATTATTCTCTTTCAAAAACATTGACAAAGCTACAATTATTGGAATTCGGTTTTTGATGTTGTTGATATTTTGATTGGCGTCCATTTTAGCGCATAGAATGCGTAGGAAGCCGTTTCGAATTATTAAAGCACTTCATGTGCATTGATAAAACGGAACGATTTCAAAGAGCTGCGCAGCAGAAATGCAGTCTATGCGTTCTATGCGCATTTCGGAACTCACCTTAAGTATATACTCTAATCAAAATTAAGATATATTTAATAGAAAGGAAACTATAGTCAATTGATAATTATTAATTCTTTGTTAAAATTAGAGAATCGCTCGAAACTATCATCGACAGAATTTGGTAATTTTGACTCGAAAATTAACGAAACTCGTTGTTCAGGTTCAAAAGACATTCTAATACCCTATTCGAAGCGTTCCGTGACTTGCGACTTCTTTATATGTTATATATGAACCAACTCTATTATAGCTCAAATTCTATTATAGCTTCTATTATAGCAAAGCATTCACAGACCCATATTATAAGCAATACACTCGCACTCTGTCACTTAATTACTATCTTACATGTATATGTATACTCACATGTGTATGCGTATTCATATACATGAACAGGGTAATTGATTTAAATATATATATACATATATACAGGGTGTCCCATTTTAAGTGTTGACCCCAAATATTTCTCTTATTTTTAAATTTAAAGAAAAATGGTTCAGACGCGTTTTGTGTGGTTTCGTGGGAGCCATAAGATGGTACCATTGATTTGACCCTGAAGAGTCATTTGAATGTCAGGTGAAGGTTACCTCAATTTTTTTAGATGGCACTCCCTATTTTTTATTACATATTCTTATAGCTGACCTCGAGAGCTTTCCAAAACACTATAACCAAATGTTTTTTGGTGAAGTACTTTTCGAATTATAAAGCTCCAAATTTACAAAATTTTGATAAAAATACAAAATATTTCGTGAAACATTTACTTTCCGATAGCCCTATCTTACATGATTCAACCAGTCAAGGCAAGATCCGAGCATGATCCAACCAGTCAAGGCAAGATCCGAGCATGATCAAACCAGTCAAGGCAAGATCCGAGCATGATCCAACCAGTCAAGACAAGATCTTCTTTTGTGTACAATTACTTAAAGTGTTCAAACACTTGGCCATTTACTTGTATAGCATAGCTCTAGTCTATGGTGAAAGTCGTTCCTAACTTTTTCAAGAACACCTACATTAATATTTCTGCAAGCCTGTCTGATCCTGTTTTTCATATTTTCAACGGGTATTAGTTTTTTGTGAATAAACTTTATCTCTAATGTAGCCCCAGAAATAAAAATCTTGGGGTGTCAAGTCGGATGATCTTGGCCATTTTTGAGCTCGGCTGTCCATACCAATCCATCTATTCGGGAATCTATTGTTTAAATATTGTATGACAGCTCGAGATCTATGAGCCGGTGCTCCATCTTGTTGGAACCACATTCGTCTGAGTAAATCATTGTCGACATGTCTCAAGAGGTTGGGCAGGTCATCTTGAAGAAATCTTAGATAGATTGCTGCATTGCGATTTTCTTCAAAAAATATGGACCAACAATAACATCTCCCAGGATGCCTGCCCAAACGTTAATGGACCACTGCCGTTGGAACTCTTGACTTCTCTGCCAATGTGGATTAGCATCTGAATAATAATGGCAGTTATGTCTATTAACGCCTCCTCTATTACAAAACGTGGCTTCATCAGAAAAAAGCGTATCAGCAATGAACCGGGGATTTTGTTGAATTTGATCTCGAGCTCAGTTACAAAAACGTACACGGCGTTGGTAGTCCCTCTCTTCCAATTGCTGAGTTAGATGAATGTGATATGGGTAAAACTTATTGAGTTGAGCACACGATTGGTTGTTGATTTAGATATACCGTATTGCCTCTCAATCTGTCTTGTAGAGATTTGAGGATTCAAAGCAACGGCTCCTATAACAGTCAATGATGTGACTTCATCAGGGTCCGATTTTCGCCGGTTTCTTCTTAGAAAATCCTGTTCAGCTCTGTCGCAGAGTCTTTTTATTACTCTCCTATCAGGATGGCGTCTGTCTGGAAATCTTTCAGCATAAAGCCTTTCTGCTGCCGAGTAATTATTCCTGGCCTCACCCAAAATGCGAATCATGTCTACAATTTCATTTGGTGGATAAGCAGCCACAATTATAAAGAAAAAAAGTGCCAAAAAACAAAAAATTCCTGTCTTATAAAAAAAAGTCAATGGGTAATAATATGCGTCTATCTAAGACTTCGCCAAAATACCGACACTTGCCCAAGTAAGAAATTTAAAACAAGCCTCTTGATACTTGTTTCATTAAAAGAATAGACAATTGCACCTTCACAATTGTTATAGTTCATTGATTGTCAGGCAATACAGGATCTCGTCTCGACTGGCTGAATCATGCTCGGATCTTGCCTTGACTGGTTAGATCATGTAAGATAAGATAAGATTATCGGAAAGTGAATGTTTTACGAAATATTTTGTGTTTTTATCAAAACTTTGTAAATTTGGAGCTTTATAACTCGAAAAGTACTCCACCAAAAAATATTTAATTATAGTGTGTTGGGAAGCTCTCGAAGTCAGCTGCAAGAATATGTAATAAAAAATAGGGGTGTCATCTAAAAAAATTGAGGTAACCTTCACGTGACCTTCAAATGACTCTTCAAGGTCAAATCAATGATACCATGAATCTGATGGCCCCCTCGAAACCATACAAAACGTCTAAACTATTTTTCTCTAAAGTCAAAAATAAGAGAGATATTTTGGATGGACACTTAAAATGTGACACCCTGTATATATATTGTCACGTCACGGTTAGCCCGTCCGAGGGTAAGGCGAATTCGGTGTCGAGCACTTGACCGTGGCACGATCGCTTTTCGGGTCAAATAAACTTGAGGGGTTCTTCCCGGGAATACGCGCGATCTAAGCGTTCCGCGACCACGCAAAAGATGTAGAAATTCTAAACTTACCCCTTTTGCTTCGAAGATTTAGTCTAAGGTGATTACTTCAGGACTGGCGGCGTTCCGTAGAGTCTCGTGTGTGTAGCGCCGAAAGTCGCCTAGCCTTGGAAGGTCCCGGTGGTCTCCTTGTTCACTGGCCCATTTCGGAGGAGTTGAACCGCCGTAATAATAATGGATGATCTTGGCTCTCAGCAGCTGGTAGAAGAGGACCCTCGAATCTCGGGGCGCACACAGATATTCGAGGCTCGGAATAGACGGTATCAACTCGAACGCAATGGGTTTTAGAACTCGCGAGGCATGTTTCGGGTTAGTGGATTTACTGATCGGATGACACTGAGGACGTCGGAAATGTTGCTCGTACTCGGGGTCTGGATGGTATTCCGGGCCGACAAAAGCACTCGAAGAAGCTGTCGCGGAATGGTATAGCTGCGCTTTTAGCTTCCGGAGTTGGTATTCTCGACCTCCGCGGTGTGTTTTGGCATCTGTCCACAAGTTGGGGGGAAATTCTCTAAAGAAGGCGACTCCACCTCTCTACTAGCGTTGCCTGAGCGACTTGTCCCTTATTAAGTCAATGTGCGGGTTAGATTCGTACCAGATCTTCAACTCGCGGTTCGGTAGGTTGGCGTTGGAGAACGTGTATATCGTGCCTCACTGAGTGTCTCCTTTTGCCACTGGTGTCACCGGGTCAGTGTGGTTCGCACCAAATCGTCGTGTGAGTCGTTACGCGTGGAGATCACTGCTTAGAGGACTCAAAAATTTGCTATAACTCGTGGAGTTATGAGCAAGTGGTCGGACTACCCCGTTGCACTGAGTTAGACTTGCCGTTCATGAGGAGAGAGGAAGGAAGGAATCGTGCATGAATAGTGACTCTGTTCTATAAAGTAAGTATATTCTGAAATTCTCCTAATGCAAGATGTTCACTACTTACAGTTCTAACTGTCAGTCTTCAAAACTGATGTTAGGTTTAACAGAAAATATTCTAAGTTCGAAGTCGTAAAAATATTCTAAGTTCGAAACGTGAAATTTTTCTAAGTCCGAGATCGTGAAAATATTCTAAGTTCATAACGGCGGGAATTATCTTAATCGTAGAAACAGAGCTTATCCTAAATTTGGAAAGGAAGTGTCGTATCCGACTTTGCAGTACACCAACACAAAAATCCTGTATGCACAATATGTACAGCGCGCATGCACCGAACTCGAGATCTGGACTCCCCGAGGAGTATTGCACAACTAGCTGTAGGCTCTGCTGCGCCTCCCTATATGCCGTGGTAGTCCGAATTTCGACTGTGAGAAAAGGACGCCACCTATCGGCGGGGTTCGTACTAGGGCTTTGTAACAGGTTTTCGGATACGTGTTCTAGGGATTTGTTAACGGATCTAGGGATTAGCTAATGAATTTAGGGATTGGCTAACGCGTCTAGGAATTAGCTAACGCGTATAGGGATTAGTTAATAGGTCTAGGAATCCGTCGTGCGCGCCACGTGGTGAGAGAGGAACTGCTGTCGAGCGCTCAGTCGATAACTGAATGTTCGAAAAGCGTTTTCTTGTAGAATTTACTTGTCATTGCGTTATTTAAGCAAAAATTTTCGTGCTGGATGTGACATAGGCTTAAATAAATACAGAGCAGGCGAATCACAATCCCTAGGGAGACACGAGATGTTACAAGTTTAAGGCAGAACCTTATGGTAGCCTTAAGGTATGTGGCGCCGCCGTCGCATCTCGGCCGCTGAATGAACCCACTCGCGCTTTTCTGGTTCTTATCCAAGCTTGTCGTCATAAAATAATACAAAAAGTTATTATTTACTTTTAAAAGGGTACGGGCAACAATTACACAGATACGATAACAACCTCGGACACTTAATTATAATGCCGGCATTATCCTGAGATACAATATACCGCCACCCCTTTTATACATGTCACTTATTGAGCCCAACGCCAAAAGTATTTATTATTATAATAACTCTTTGCATAAAAACAACCACTTATAAAGGAATTAAACGATTCTATAGTACATAGCTAAATAACTAGAGGTAAAACCGCGCCCAGCAGATCCTATGTGACTACCTTACTACGCCGCTTTGTCCCCGGTTACTATTGCGATAAAATTTATGACGCATAACGCAGGCCACTTTATGACAGTGTAGACTTATATAGCTATTGTTAAAGAAAAAGGGAATGACGACCACGGCATAAACTAAAGAACTTTGACATATTCATAACGGATAACGGATAGTAACGACTAGTTAGAATTGGGACAAAAGAAGGAAGCAATAAATCAAAACGCAAGTAACACTATTATTATAATATGCGTATACTTTTAGAAACTTATACGCAAGTAACACTATTATAATATACGTATACTCTTAGAAACTTATACACAATTGTCCCAATATAAGTATAAAGTACAGCCTCAACGTAGAAAGGTACGGTAAACCACCCTTAAGCCTTGAACGTCAAAATACTCTGTTATAAATAAGTTAACATTAAGAGCCATGCATGCGCACACACACACGCTTGCAAGTAACAATGCATGCAATGTTCTATAGGAACCGCACACTTAACCACACCGTTGTACATACACATCCAAGCCTGCAGCTGATACCGCGGAACGAAGAACCGCGCAAAACGGAGACCGATAGGCACAGACCTACGCATAAGCACTAGAGGCACTGCCCTTCAAACTAACATATCCCTATAAGGGGCGATCGAGCACACATCCCTACATAAAAACTAGGCCACACGAAATGGCGGAAGTCATTTGGACAAAACTGAATATGTACTATTAAATCATAGGAAATCACGGTTAAACTAATAATATATGCAATCTACACATTGCTAACAAACAAAATTGCATAAATAAATTATCAAAAATATCGTAATTGCAAAACTGATTAAAATAGGGAAATAACTATTTTTCAATCTTTAAACCTTCAGGAATAACATTAATACAACCTCAAATGCACGAAAATGACAAAATTATACAAAAACAAATTAATTTTATAAAATAATTTTGAATTTTCATTATCGCTAAAAATACACCGGACACTCTCAATATGGTACCCTCGAGCTTAAAAATCAGGTTGTTGTAATATTTCAATTTGTTTTTTTAAACAATCAGACTAATGACGATCAAATTGTCGCGAACTTACCACGAAGACACTTGAATATAATTACTAAAAAGTAAAACTGAAGTTTTTTCATTATTGTTTAAAATGTAAAGTCATTGTTTATAACAATTATAACTAGTAATGGATATTCATTGTAATAAGGCCAGAATATTCCTTCGTCATTATAGAAACATTTTCTTAAAACACAAAATCTAACACCTCACCAACAACCCGAAATTACACACACACACTAGTTAACAAATAATTAATTAATCGAGACCGGAAAATCGCGTTTTCTGCATAATATTTTACATCACTCAACGAGTCAATAACACGTAAAAGAAATTATTCGCCACCAGTCATAATTAATTGCAAAATTATAATAAATTTATTACAGACCAGAATCACAACATAATACATATCGCTGTATTCGCCTTTAAAGCACTAACGTTTTGAGATAATAATAACCTTTCACTAACAAAAATCATCAAACGCTTTTCGTCTCCCTAAAAATTGCAATAATAACTGTGGACTATCTCGACGGCATGTGATGCGCAACAACGAAATAACTATCGGCATAACACTTTTCGGGAAAAACGAATAGAATACCGAGAAAAAGGGCAAAATGTACAAATTTTTCAATAAGTTTCGGACCTCTCCCTTATATCTATGTACTACAAATCCTAAATCGATGAATTATAATATTAATACACAAAAAAGAACAGATAAGCAAGGAAAGCCTTCATAGCCAAATACTAGAAATAATTACAATCCATTAATAAAAACTGCAACAGCACAATATCCAATACGTTCAATAAAAATTACCTAATCTTTCATTTTAATTGTAGGAACACTCCACCGATACCATAAGAATGTGCCGCGTAGAAAGTATGTAAGAGAACACGTGAAGGATAGAGATAACGCCGGAAACAGTTATAGTAACACATGCATAAAATCATCCCTAAACATTTGTCTCTCTTTCTCTCTCTCTCTCTCTACCACTCTTCTATAACAGATATCCCCACCAGAATCCTTCCCACACCATACCCACCTCACCGACCTGACGAGCTGAGCACAGTTAGCTCAAGGAATCAGTCGATCCTGGAGAGCCCAACAGATAGTTACGGGCAATTTAGTCAACCTCAAAATGCTCCACTAAAGCCGAAGCTCTTGAACAACTCATTTTGACTCCGGTATCTCGCCTCTGGTAGAGCCTTCACGTGTTCTTATGCGAAAACATCCAAAGCCACCTTTATTAATCGTAAGATGCATTTTGTATTGCCCCGGGACAAATTAATTGTTGTAAAACTTTGCATTGAGGATTAACGTTGTAACGGTTATTCGGTTTTTCGCAAGTATTTGGTTAACCTGGCTGAGACTACACAGAGATATCAAAAATTTTTCGTAGTTCCAAAATTCAATATACAACCCTGACATTCAAACACATACGACATACCCATGAAACCACACAACACCTTTTGTAATTATACAACATAACTTAATTCAGAAACGGGTTTAAAATTCATTAAATAATTCCTCATCTTCCATGAATTCCTGGTAGCCCTATACTCGTGATTTCCTTACTAATCACCTGTCGGTAGCTCCACACGGAGAGCTCCTTGTAGGGAATATACTTAAAATCTGGAAGCGCCACGTATCGTTGAGCCCCTGTTCTTGGAAGCTCCGCTTTGTCGAGTCCCAAGCCAGGCCACCTTGCTTATAGTTGTGCTCCAGAATAAATTTTAGTTTTAAGAATCCATCTAGCAGCTCTAATTGATTGAGCTCCATTTTATCCACAGATTTTCAAGTAGCTCCGGAAGAATCGAGCTTCTACCCTTCCCCCTGTCACACTTCCATCGGTAGCACAACAACCTCGTCGACGCTTCAATCTAAAAACATTAAGTAAACTAAAGAATACGAAACCTGCATTATAATTAGAATATCAAGTGGGAATAGCCAACGTTCATGTCGATATCAAAACGCAGCGGTGTAGAGGGGCGCAGACGCAGCTTATTCAAGATAGCCTGCACAAAGGAGTGGATTAATGAACAAATAAGTAGATTGAATGAGAATACTATCCTATCTGATCACACAACCAAAAGGAGAAATTGACGGAAGACGAAATAAGAAGGGCATTCAAACAAACACACGATCAGTCTGTGTCAGAAATAACCACATATCCTGACAGAGACACTTTTACACTTGGTACAGCATCTTCATCCACATGCACTCAACCACAAAACCTAAAACGAATCAAAATTCCACGGAACAGTAAAACGGGAAATTCAGTTAACAAAAATAGCGTGTCCGGCTAGAATAGCCCAGTACAAGGTCCATCCTATGGAAACGCTCACATCAAATCAAATTCGAAACCTCGCTCTTTCGGAGAGTTATCCGAAAATGAAATTCTCACTTTATCCGAACAGGAAATGGAGGCCGAAAAGGCATATTTTCTAGCCAGTATATCTCCCTTCTTGAGTGGAGATTCAGATTTTTAATGCCCACTCCACAAACTCTTAAAATATATATACATATTCAATACTTTGTTCAAATAATAATCAATATATTCGAATATTTATCACTAAATACCTATTTAGTAATAGTCACTACACTCTAGATTTCAAGTACACTTTACCATTTACAAACTATATATATATATACACAGGGTGAGTCAATTAAAGTGTTACAGACTTATATCTTGGAAATGAATAATTTTAGAGAAAAATGTTTCAGACAAAAGTTATATGGTGTCAAATGGGACATAAGAAAGTATCATTGATTAGACCTTAATTAGCAAATTGAAGGTTACGTGAAGGTCACCAACAATTTTTCAAATGGAACACCCTACTTTCTTTGGCATATTCTTATAACGTATTTCAAAAGCTTTCCAAAACACTACAAAAAAGTATTTTCTTATTAAGTACATCCCGAGTTATGAAGCTTCAAAGTTGCAGCACCGCCGGCATTTGCATTATCCAAGGTCTCCCGCGTGGAGATTGCACAGTCGGATGTACACCTCTTTGTATGTGTGTGTGTGCATGCGAACACGCACACACACACACAAATACACGCACGCACACATACACACGCACACACACACACACACATACACACACGCACGCACACAAGAGGTGTAAATCCGATCGTGCAACTTCCACGCGGTACACCTTGGATAATGCTAATGCCGACGATACTGTAAATTTGAAGCTTCATAACTCGGGATATATTAACAAATAACTACTTTGTTGTAGTGTTTTGGAAAGCTCTTGAAATACGTTATAAGAATGTGCCAAAGAAAGTAGGGTGTTCCATTTGAAAAATTGTTGGTAACCTTTACGTAACCTTCAAATTGCTAATCGAGGTCTAATCAATGATACCTTCTTATGTCCCATTTCACACCATACAACTTTTGTCTGAAACATTTTTCTCTAAAATTATTCATTTCCAAGATATAAATCTGTAACACTTTAATTGACTCAACCTGTATATATTGTAAATATTCATATCCATCTGACTAAGCTATTATAACTATATACCTCAAACACACTGCTACCAATGTAAACAATATTATTATGCTCGTATAAAACAAAAAAAAATATATTTTTTTTTGCTTCATAACCATTATTTGTCGACTTACAATTTTGAGAATTCCCACATTTCTCCAAACTTTAGGAACCGTACATCTCCCTTCAGGAATTTGCAAATCCAGTCTCTCTCAGTGCACAGTCCTTGGCGTCCCAGGTTAATGCCAGTGAAAGCAGGTGGGCCTAAAAGAAAATAGAGGACAGGCGTCATCGCAATCCTAGGGAGGACGGGATGTTACGACGTTACAAGGAAGATCCCACCGCGCACTTGCTATTGTGCTATTGTAACGTCTCGTTCTCCCTAAGGGTTACGATGGCGCCTGCCCTCTATTTCCTTTGGGCCTACCTGCATTCACCGGCAATAACCTGGGACGCTGAGGGCTATTCCGAGAGAGAGGGTCCGTACTTCACTAAAGTTGACGTTGCTACCTGAACGTTGTTTATTACCTTTTCAATTAAAAGATAGGAAAAGGGCTTAATCTATCCAAAAACTAGTAGACGGCTACTAATATTGTTAGCATATAATATATTCGTTATAATATGGGTAGAGACTACATAAGATGAGTACATAAGCTATATATATTTATATATTAGCGTGTGTGTGTGTGTGTGATTGGTTGTGTTCGGAATAACGGTTATAATATAGAATATAGTGTATTACTAATATTTGATATTGATAGGAATAACAAAATATAATGAAAGTGTTTAATTAATCAGATAAATCACTAATAAACGGAGATATATCAGCCATAAAATACGCATTTTCTGCTGCTATTTCTTGATCTGTCAATGTTTCTACCTCTATGTCTGGTCGTCCACCAAATGAACGCGGTTTTTGAACGGTAATGCTTTTAGAACTCGAGTACAAGCTACTTTGTACGAGGGGTCTGGTTGTGGCGCGCTGTCAACTTGATTGGACGAGCTTGCTACAGAGGATACTTTTGTTCGCTTAGGTTTAATATCTCGTGATGAAGAAGATGAAGAGAGAGCTCGGAGGTTAATGTGGTGAATGTTAGGATACGTAGTAATGTCGGAAATGGAATGGTCGTATATCTGTTTATAAGTTCCCCTAATTTCGTCGTCTCTTATCTCTCTTTGCGGTAATGTATTTCCTGAATTGTCCTGTTGAGAACTAAATTTCTTCTGTTCGTTTATCCATTCCTTAGTTCTCGTGATTTTATTTAACATTCGCTTACGCGCCTCTATTCCACTACGTTTCGGCATCTACGTGCGGATATATTTCATTTCTAACTTTAGAAATTTTATTTCCAATATTCTAATTATATAATGGATTCCACGTGCATTAATTTACTTACTGTTCTGAGTTTGGAGCGCTGACACGTTTGTCGTGCTACCGATGGATAGAGTAGGTAATTGGAGCCCTCCCCCGTGGACATCACCTTGACGTGGTGGGGGAGCTTGCGTGTTCCGATGACGTACAGGGCTGTACCGGCGAGGGTTTCGATCCCTGGCAGGTTCTATCATGCTGGGCCTGTAAGGAAGAACCAGACTAAGAGCGTCCATAATACTCCTGGATGGGCAGTTGCCTCCAGGTTTTACGTAGGGACTGGAGGGTCGCACTCGTGCGGCCCAAAAGTTCCAACAGTGCGGGCAGAGCGGGCTCGTCAGCCTGGTGAAGGCAGCCGGTCTAGGGGAAGGAAAACCCCGAAGATAGATCCGTGTGTGTGGGGGCAGGTAAAACCGCCACATTCATTGAGTATGTCGAAAAAAGTGGAAAAGCCCCCAGTATTCGGAGCTGGGGAACCGCGGGAGGAGGAGTATCGTCCCGGCAACCCCCGTCGTCATCATATGACGGCTAGGTGGTGTATACCAGGCGGGCACACCACCAGAAATGGCTACCGCCAGATGGGAGGCGCTGGAGGACAGGCTGAGGCCGAGTACGAGTTGGTTTGATCGTACCCAGCCGCGGGCTTGCCTCCGGCACCTAAAAAGAGGAAGAGGAAAACGGAAACGTCCAGTTCCCAATTATGGAGGGATAGGGATTTTCACTTCCCTCCGATCGGGGACAGTAATGTCCCACGGTCGGAGGGGAGTGAACCCCCCTGTATTCGTGGCGTTGGGATCGAACATCTGTCCGCCTCGCAGATGTGGGAGCGGCAATTCCCGGGGGAGGAATTTCCTCCGATCGAGGACGAAGAGTCCTCGGTCGGGGGAGCTCCACTGCGGAACGCGCTCGAGGGAGGTGCCGAAAGAAAGGGAGTGCGTCGGCAGCAATGGAGGATTTCGCGCGCGCGGAAACCCACGCTGGTGGCCATGAACCTGTCCACCGAGGCTCTCGGGACTATGAATTACCTTTGGGAGCTCGGGTAGAGCCAAGGAAAAAGACAGTATAGGGCTACAAGGGGAGATCACTTGCAGCTCTAAATGACTTTACCCATACCTGTTCTGAGAATATCGAGTGGGTATTGAAAGACTACGAGAGGATGGCGAGGGAGGGTGGTCCGGACGGACGCCTGGGGGCCTTGGAGATACAAGTCCGGGGCCTCAAGGCGGAAATCGCTCGTATAGGGCGGATACTGAAGATGGTTCTTCCCTCTCCGGTACCCGCAGCTGCGGGCAGCGGGGTCGCCCTCCTTCACCCCCCTCCGCGGCATGAAAGAAGGAGGGCGTACTAGGTGGCGACGGGACGCCGTGCGTTCGGGACCTGCATCTCATTTTTCGTTCCGAGGAGAGAAAAATATCGAGAGCGTGGTAGTCGCTAGACTGGGAATCGAACCCGGGTCTTTCGCTTGCCGGGCGACTGCTCTAGACCACTGAGCTATCTGACGCTCCACGCTCACGACACTCTCCCCTCCCCAGATAACGTTGAGAGATGTCGTCCGGAAGCGACATCTCTAGTGCTATCCCGAGTCTCTAGTGCTATCCCGAGCAACCGGCGGCCGCAGGGGAGGGACGCGACAGCTGGACAATCGTGTCCAGCGGAAGGGGTAAAGGGAAGGGGGATGGGGTCAAACCCAAACCTCCAATCCCCAAGGGGGGGTGCGGCCGCACCTCTTCCCAATGGTGGGAAGGCCAAGGAAGGAGGGTCCCGAAGAAGGGACCCCCCACCGAAAAGGCCTCAGTTAAGGAACCCCCATGCAATCCGGTCGTTACCGTGACCGCCTTGCCGGGGGCTTCAATAAGCGAAGTGACGGTGAAGGCCAGGCAGCAGGTCAACCTAAAGGAGATCGGCCTGGAGCGTGGCCAGTTTAAGGTTAAACGCGCTAGAAATGGGGAGTCCTACTGGAGGTTCCTGGAAAGGACGGCAAGGAGAAAGCTGATCGCCTTGCCAGGGACCTCCAGGACGTTTCGTGCGGGAAGGCAGTGGTCGCCAAACCGGTGAGGCGGGCTGAGCTCCGCCTCGTCGGCCTGGATAACTCCGTCACCCCGACTATGTTGAGGGCCGCTATATTGAAATATTCGGGCTGCCCTCCGGACGGCCTCCAGACGGGTAAAGTCAGAATGTCGTCCGGAGGGCTGGGGACGATCTGGGTCCGGTGCCCACTGGCACCGGCCCAGAAGTTAGTAGCAGCTGGGGGGCTGCTCATAGAGTGGTCGTGGGCAAAAGTTAGGTTCTTGGAGGAACGGTCCTTCCAATGTTTCCGGTGCCTACGGTATGGCCATATGGCGGTGGCCTGCCAGTCCAACGAAGGACTGGTGGGCCACTGCTTTCGTTGCGGAGAAGCCGGACATGTGCACGGGAGTGCACCGCGGAAATGCGGTGCCCCTGTGCCGCAAGGAGGGTGGGGATACGAGCCACCAAATGGGTGGCCGCAAATGTAAGGCGGTCCCCCGAACTGCCTCAAGAGGTGGAGTCCCCCCGCGTCGCACTAGGCGAAACAGGGGGAGCAAGGTGGCGCATGTTCGGACCGGGACTGGGGGGTTTAGTCCTCTCGCGGTCTCGGCCCGTTGACGGGGCCGCCTCCCCAGTACAAAGGACATCAGTCCCGTCAATGGCAAAGACCAAGGAGAAAGAGAAGGGGGCGTCGAGAGCTGAGATAGCTCAGCCTCCAGCACCCACGGATCAAGTAGGCCCGGCAGTGACGGGAGCGACGGTCGCTCCAACAGCGCCGGACCCACCTTCGGCGGCTAGGCCGAAGGGGGTCTCCGAAGCGGAGACCATGCAGATCGAGGCTTCGGCCGCCCTCCTGGCGGAGACGGGGTGGGATGAATGAGGGGGTTAGAGCGAGGTGTAGCTCTCCCCGGACACTCCCTCACCCCAGGCCGATGGGACCTGCCAGTGGGGTAGTGGCCGCTGATGCTCCCTCACCGGAGCTTATCGGCCAGGAAGGAGCGGGTGGTGGTAGGCCGACCCCCTAGGGGAACACTCACCCGCGCCAGGAAGAATAGCCCTGACCCGGCGTACGACCCCCATCGCTGAGGATATGGTGCCGCGAAGAAAGCCGCACCCCCTGCCAAGGGTGGGAAGGCTGGGGAGGGAGGGGTCCTAAAGATGGGTCCGCCCATCCAAAAAGCCACAGGTTAGGAACCCTCTGCGCAAACGAATTGGGTAGTAGCGCCGATAGTGCAATTTTACTCCGCGTCCGGGACCCTGGTCCTGAGGGAAGGAAGGCGGACGAGTTGGTCGAAAGGATTAAGGAGGTGTTACTGGAGGCGACGATTGATCGCCCGGTACAGAGGGGAGGAGTCCGCCTTACTGAGTTCAGTGAGGCGGCTCTCCCGGATGAAATGAGGACGGCCCTCGCAAGGTGCACAGGTTGCGCACCGGGGGCCGTCCAGCTTGGCCCACTGCGATGGGGACCCAGGGGCCGGAGAGTGGCTTGGCCCCGACACCTGCTTGCGGCCGCGATAGTGGCCTCCAAATGGGGGGCCTTCACACTGGGCTAATCCACCGTCAGCATTTCTTTGTTGACGGCTCGGCCGGCTCAGTGTTTCAGATGTTGGAGCCTCGGCCACACGCAGAATACGTGTAGGGTCTCCGCGGATCGCGGGAGCCTTTCTTACCGTTGTGGCCGAGGCGGGCACATCGCGCGGAAGTGTGAGAACACTCCCAATTGCGCGGTATGCCATGATGCAGGTAGAGAGGCCTACCGCATGGCAGGGCCTGCGTGCTGGCTGGCCTCATCGCGGAAGGGCGACGGTGGACGCAATAGGCGTCCTCGCGGCCGTCCCACCAACGAGGGACCCGTTGGGGGCAGGCGTGTTTCAGCGCCCGCAACGGGGGGGACGTTGGATGTCGTCGGGGAGACAGCGGTGGTGGGCGCCGAAAGGCACCTTAGGTATGGGCGGGTACCGGGGGTTTCGTCTGTTGGGGTGGGGCGTTGCGGCCCCCTCCAGGTGCCGCAGAGGGGGCCCGGGCCATAGGCCATACTGGGGGTGAGGAGGGAACTGGACGAGTCGATGTCCAGATCCAACTTCACCTCGAAGGAACAGATCCATCAGACTCGGCTTACGGGCGATATTGTTCGCCTGGTGGACGAGAGGGCCGGGATCCCGCAGGGGCAGGATGACTATGCTCGGCTCACGAAGTGGATTGACCGTCTTGTGGGCGCGAAGGCTGGAGTCGGAGCGGCCACGGGAACTGGGGTCCCGACACCGGCCTCCAGGAGAAGGATTCAGGAAGTTGAATCGGGGACTCTCTAGCTGCAGTCACAAGCCCCATTGGCGGGGCAGGGGGCTGCAGGGTGGGAGAGGGAGAGAAGAAGGAAGAAGGAGCGTGAGAGAAGGAGGCTGCAAAGGAGGAGAATGGAACAGCAGCAAGCGGGCGAACAACAGCAGATCCAACCAAGGGGCCAGCAGAAGTTTGGCGCAGCCTCCACCAGGAAGGCAGGCGGGAAAGGAGCGGCGACGACGATGGAGACCCCGACGCGAGATCTAGGGCGGGACCCCCAGTCGAGGACACTACTCAGCAGCCTGTTGGACAATTGTCCATCCACTTCCCAACGAGGGCCTGAGGGGGAGCAATGGACGAAAGACGAGGAGGCGGAACCAGGAGGAAGAGAGGAGGACGGGCGGTCCTCTTCCCCCTCACGTACAAACTCCCGCACCCAGGAGGGGGCGACAAATCAAGGGGCAGGCGAGGCCGAAGCCGCCGCGATCGGCAGCCGTCACCGTTGTCTGCCCCCGCGAAAAGTACTATGAATTCATGTACAGTAGGTAGAGGCCAGACGCCGCATTCGGCTGGCGGATCTTGGAATCACTTGTTCCTTTAAGATCCGCCAGCCCCTGAATGGGAGCTTATTGATCGAGATACCTGACCTCAACGCGGGGGCTTCCGCTGACCTGCTTGCGGGGAAACTCCGCAAGCTGGCGGCGGAAAAAGGCCTCAGATACCGCGTCCAGAGACCGGTCAAGGTCGCGGCTTTGCGACTGGCCGGCCTGGACGTAACCACTGGGGCCGAGGAGGCCCATGATGGTCGCCATGTCCCTATCTGGAGGGTTCTCGCCGAAGAAAGTCTCCGTGGGCGAGATGAGTATCTCACAGCGGGGGGCTGCGGCCGTGGTGGTGCGGTGTCCGTTGGTGATGGCCGCTAAGGTCACCGCCGCGGAGAGGGTCCCGGTGGGGTGGACCCGCGGCGGGGTGACGGCGCTGGCAGCTCGCGCGCAATTGTTTTTCCGCATTCACGTCGGGTCCACGAAGAAATATCTGGGCCTGACGTTTGACAGTCGATGGGATTTTAGGGTTCATTTTAAGCAGCTGGACCACAGGGTGCGCAAGGCAGGCCTTAAAGTGGCCAGTCTGGTGCGCGTCCAAGGGAGCCCAGGCTGGAGGGCTCGCCGCCTTTATGTCGGTGTGGTGCTCTCGATAGCCCTTTACGGAGCGCCCATCTGGACACACCAACTCATGGCCACCGGCCGCAGCAAGCGCCTAATACGCCAGGCGTTGCGGCCGGTGCACGTGAAGGCCATTCGGGGGTACCGCACCGTTTCTTATGTGGTGGCGACCACCCTGGCCGGCTCCCCTCCCGTGGAGCTACTCGCTGAAGGGCGAAGCATTCTCTATTGGAGAGAGCCGGAGCTCCGCGCGGAGAGGGACTAACGGTCAAGGGATTGAGGGCCCTGAAGTCCCAAGCCAGGGCCCGGCTCCTAGAAAGATGGTCGGACATGTTGTCCGACCCTACGTTGTCCGGGCTCCGAACGGCTGAGGCTGTCCGCCCCTGTCTGCCTGCAGTGGCGGGCAGGATGGGATGCAGACTAACCTTCCATCTGATGCAGGTGCTGACCGGGCACGGCTGTTTCGGTCGGTACCTGCACCGGATCAAGAAGGAGCTCACCAACCGATGCCACCACTGCCCGAGATTGGAGGACACGGCGGAGCACACCCTGGCGGAATGTCAGGCGTGGGCTCCGCAACGCCGTGTCCTCGCCCGGGCGGTGAGGTACCGGGAGGAGGAGCTCTCGCTCCCGCGCATGGTCATGACCATGTGCGGGAGCGAGGAGGTATGGGGGCGGCGGCCTCCTTCTGCAGGGACGTGTTGTCCAAGAAGCAAGCAGCTGAGTGGGAGCGCCGACCTGAGACATGCCTCAGGGAGCGGCAGGACAGGCGGCGCTTCCCGGGCATGGGCAGTGAGCCCGAGGAGGTGGCGGCCGAGGATAAGCCCCCGGCTGATCGGGGGCCCCCTCGGCCGCCTCGGGCCCGTCTCCGTACACGCGGGGAAAGTAGGGGTTAGCCGACTTCCCCCTCGAGTCATGGACAGGGTGGAAAAGGGGCCGGTATTCGAGGCGAGGGGTTCCTGGAGAGTCCTGGAGCCGAGGTGTCGGGGAGGGAATACGGTAGTAGTTTCCCTGACTCCCCTCACTACGGTTCTGTTGGTAGACATCCCGCAGGGGTTTTAGTCGGTAAGAGTCCGATATAACCCCCGACCCCCCAAGAGTCGGAGATATCCATAATGAATTTCCCCTGCGTTATCAAAAAAATGGTAATTGGAGCTCTACTGTTCTGGAACAACCAGGAAAGCTGAAGATATAATGGAGCTCGAATATTAGAGCTGCCAGAAGGATTCTTAAGACTAAGATCTATTCTGGAGCGTCAGCTATAACAAGGTGGCCTAGCTTAGGGCTCGACAATGTGCGGAGCTGCCAAGACAAGAGCTCAATGATGTGTGGAACTTCCAGATCTTAAGTCTACTTCCTGCAAGGAACTCTGCTGTGGGGAGCTACCGATAGGTAATTTGCACGGAAATTCTGGCGCTTATCTGCGGTGGAGCTACCAGGGATTCATGGAAGTTTTGAAGTGATTTAATGAAAATGGAACCTATTTTTAATTGAACAATATTCAATAGCTATAATTTTATCATTAAAAACTGGTGTAGTGCGATTATTTATATATATTGTGTGTGTGAGTGTGTCAATTTTGTATTAAGTTTTGGATTACTGAAACTTTACGATATCTCTTTATTGTCTCAACCAGGTTGACCGAATGTCTGTCACAACCCGAATAACCG
Source organism: Harpegnathos saltator (assembly GCF_003227715.2). Classification (NCBI taxonomy): domain Eukaryota; kingdom Metazoa; phylum Arthropoda; class Insecta; order Hymenoptera; family Formicidae; genus Harpegnathos; species Harpegnathos saltator. Next base: position 83,017 of record NW_020229973.1, read on the forward strand.
TTACGTTAATCCGTAAAGCAAAGTTTTATAACAAAAATTAGTTTTAAGCCAATATAAAATGCAACTTGTAACGAGGCGCAGATGCACCTCGTTACTACCGGCCCGACCGATCACCTGTCGGGCCGAAGAACGGCGCTGTGCGCCACCCTAAAAGTACAGAAACGATCGCGCCGCCGCTATCACGCGCCGCCACTATCGCGCGCCGCGGCGATCACGCGCTGCCGCTAGCGCGCGCGGCCGCGATCACGCGCCGTCACCGTGCCTCGCGCCGATAGGCGCGCCGCTCGATCGCCGCCGTATCAATCCTAGCGCGATCAACTATAAAACGGCGGCGATCGAGCTTCTAGTCACCAGACCGATCCGTACCGCCGTTCTAGATAGACGCTCTATGCCGATAGCTAGAAGATCCGGACCGTTTCGCTCTGCTTTCCGTATTCCGACTACCCGACCGGCGACTAAGCAAACGGGATTGTGCGTCCGCAGTCTCGATCGAGCGTTCTCGATACTTGGCCGTCTCCCGTCTTCCTGGGCTCATGCGTGCGCTTGCTCAGTCGAGCGTACTCGACAGTCTCTCGCCTTTACCCGCCGCCTTGAGTCAGGGGTTCTTCCGTCGGCGAACTCCGCTGAGCGTACTCAGCCTTTAGGCGATCCGTCTAGCGACCAAGAACCCGGGACGGTGCATCCGCCGTCTCCGCTGAGTGTCCGCAGCACTTGGTCGCTTTCCTCCACGAACGTAGGGAAAAGGGAAGGTGCGTACGCCTTCTCTGTCGAGAGTCCTCGGCCCCGGCGGACGAAATCATTTCGCGTACCCCGCGACTTGCGTGCGTGCGTTCGACCGGGAATCGAAATCTCCGGTCCGGCGACCATTTATACGCGAGCGATTTCGAAGCGAGTATTGGGCGATAATTGTTCGAGACGCCCAGCGTCGCGAAGCGTGACCGATCACCGCATCGTTACCGTCGTTACCGTCTACACGCGTCGCGCAATAGGCCCCGCCTTTCGCACGGCCTATCCGTTCGTACGAGCGCTTGTACCACTCACCGCACCGCACCGTACCGTACCAACGCGCCTTATAGACGCAACCCGCGACACCGCCTTCGGGGCCGAACTCTTGTATCCCAATAAGCATACGATAAAACTAAGTTATTTCAATTGCCATTATCAAGTGTCTCGCTGCTCTACTCCTCCTCGAATCCGGACTCCGACGAGTCTTATCCGCGCGAAACGCGTAGCAGCGACTGAACCGCAGAGTTCGGCCGTTACAAACTTACGATTAACAATGGAGGCTTAGAATGGTTGCGCATAAGAATATATGAAGGCAAGACCTGGGGCGAGATACTGGAGTTTTATAATGTCGTTCAACAGTGACTGCTTGGTAGAGCTTCTTGAGACCGACTGGTTCCTTAGCTTGCCCGTGACCGGCTCTCTGGGCTCCTCGAGGTGAACTGACTCATCGTGCTCTCCAAGATTAACTCGTTGGGTCTGGAAAGAAGCTATGGTGTGGAAAAGCCCGTGGTGGGGATCAAAAGTGGGAACGGATGTTTGGAGATGGTCGTGACTGTCTCTAGTGTTATTTGTCCTCGTATTCTCTTACATATTAATTTTCATGCTGCGCGCATATTTATATAATATTTATATAATATCGATTGAGTTCTTAGAAATAGCGTTTACAAGAAAGACCTTACCTTAGATTTATTTATCATGCGAAGTGCTGTTACGGCTATTTATTAATAAGTATAATTTTACTTTGGGTTGATTGGTTGATGGATTGTGTAATTTTCAGGGTTTGGAGGGGTCCTATTGAGGACAGTATTTATTTGGTATTAAATGACGTCATTGGTGTTAGATCATTGTTAACTTAATTTTTGTAAATGGGATTTTCAATCATAGTGCTTCTCCCGATTATTCTTCTCAAGGTTTTTCTAAAATGATATGGTAAGGTTGTTTTGGTTAAGTATTTTTTGAGTTATGAGTATAGAATTACCAAAGTTGCGCTATTGTTCAAGCCGGTATTTTGCCAAGTCGGTTATGTGAGCTAGTGTAATGAATTCATTTCCATAAGTGGCGGAGGGTGTATTTTCTCTGATAAGACAAGAAAAGAAAAAAGAAGAAAAGAAAAAGAGAAGAGACAAAATTAAAAGAAAAAAATGAAAACAAATAAAGAAAAATTAATTAAGGTTAATGAGGGTAAATAAAGGTTAATAAAAGTTAATAAACGTTAATAAAGATAAAAAGGTAGTCTTCTGCTACGGACGCCACGTTGTCATGGTGCAGAAGATTGATGACAATAATGATCCAAAGTAATGGACACGACTTGGAATCTTAAGATTCCAAGTTCGAGGGTGAACAGAGGATAGTGGCTATTAACAGCGACCGGCCTATCCCTTTTTAGGAAGGGGATAGGTATACGGGCAATCGGGCTCGTTAGTCTGTAGTCAGACACCGAACGAGGGGACGGAAATCCTACTGGAAAGCCCGGGCATCGGGCTCGTTAGTCTTTTTTTTGGTGACCCAGGAGGAATCCCTTATGGATACCCCCGGTCTCTGGGGGGGTCTGAGGATTATGTGGGTCTCTCACCCACTAAACCTCCTGGAGGACAGTGGCTTGTCAACTGGGGCCAGCGTGCGGGGGTCCGGAATGATTCCTTACTGCTTCGTCCCCCATCGCACATTCCAACTGCCGGAGCTCGTTAGTCTAGCAGGTTGCCAGACAATCCGACAAGGGGAAGGACACCCACTGGAAAAATCGAGGCTAATGGGCTTGTTAGCATCACGGCAACCTATTCCGGAGAGGAAACTTCGATATCAAATCCTGACGAGGTCGCGAGAGCTTGACTTCGTGGGCAAGTAATCGATGTGAAAGGGAGGAGGAACCTCAATACAAAACCCTTGTATCGGGGTTGTTAATCTGGGAGGTTGCCATACATTCCGACGAGGGGAAGAAAAACCTACTGTAAGAACTCGGGTTAGTGGGCTTGTTAGCCTAGAGCAACCTATTTCGGAGGTTGGAAACACCGTTAACAAACCCGGGCGAGGGTTCGAGGGCTTGACTTCGTGAGCAAGCAACCTATAATTAGGGGAGGAGGAACCCCAATATCAAACCCGGGAGTGCGGCTCGTTAGCCTGAGGCACCCGCACCGGAGAGAAAACTTCGCACAAACTGGGCGTTCGTGCTCGTGAGTCTGGCAGTCCAGGCATCTGAACTAGAGGGATGGAAGAACCCTAACTAATAAACCTAGGCGATCGGGCCAGTGAGTCTATTTTCTCAGACATCCGAACGAGGGGATGGAAAACTCAATGGAAAAACCCAGGGATGGAAAACCCAATGAAAAACCCGGGTATCGGACTCGTTAGTTTGGGAGCCAAACAATCCGACGAGGGGAAGGACACTCACTGTAAAAACCCGGGTTAGTGGGCTCGTTAGCCTGTGCAACCTATTCCGGAGATTGGAAACTCCGTTATCAAACCCGGGAGAGGGCTCGTTAGGCCAGCGGTGTCAGTCAATCGAACCAGGGGAAGGAAAACCCAATGCAAAAACCCGGGCGTGTGGGCTCGTTAGCCCTCGGGCGACCATAACAGAGAGAAAAATCTGACAAAAACCGAGCGTTCGGGCTCGTGAGTCTGGCAGTTCAGACATCCGAAACTAGGGGAGGAAGAACCCAGAATGATAAACCCGGCCGATTAGACCTGTCAGTCTGGTCTACCAGACACCAAATGAGGGGAAGGAAAACCCAAAGTAAAAACCCGGGAGTTTGGACTCGTTAGCAGCATGGCAACCGTTCACTCTTGGAGGGGCAGCTGCCTCTAAGTATTATACAGGGACTGAAGGACCATACTCGCACGATCCAAAGGACCCTACAGCGCAGGCAGAGCGGGCTCGTTAGCCTGGTGCAGGCAACCAGTCTAGGGAAAGGAAAATCCCGAAATGTAACCGGTATTTGTGACGCACGTATATCCCCACACTATTGCGAGCGGCCAAGGTGCTTAGGTATCCTGGTACGGGGGATCCAGGCGAATCCCGGCAGACCCTAGCCTATCACACCGTAATCCTAGGTCATGTCTCTGGGACCGGGGGTCTTGCCTTTAGTGGCCGGACCGTGAGGTAGGTCCTCTATAAAACACCACGTAATCCTACGGTTAAGGCATGCCACGCCTAGGGGATGAATGGCAGGTGCGTGACCTGTCGCTAGTGGTTCCTCACTTGAGGCACCTGGCGAACCTCAGGGAAATGCTAGCCTTACCCCGGGTAATGCGGGACTCTACCCGGGGTTGAGGACCACTTCCTGTCGCACTCGTGGAACTTAATATGGACCTGGAAAAAAATTTTAACAAGACACTCCGATTCTTCGGACTCAGAGCCTTCGGGCTCACGGCTCCGAACGGACGGGCGTAGCAGCCCGTCCCAGAGCCTACCACTCCGTATGGGTGACTTTTCTGGAGAGGTAGGTGTGGGAGTAGAGGTGGCAGAGGTCTGAGCGGCAGTTGCCTCCTCACCCGCCGAGGAGGGTAAGGCTATGGGCCTCGGAAGGCTAGCCTCCGAGGTGCCATCTTTGGAGGATTCGCCACCGTCCTCGCCGGCACGGAGCTGGCAGCTCTCCCCTGCCCGCGGGGGTAGAGAGGTAATCCCGACGGTCAGGACAAAAAGGACGGCCACCCAACGCGGGACGCGGAAGTCCCTGGAGTCCGGAGCCCCAGGGCCGTGGGGACTCCGGTACCAGGGGCAAGCCGGGTCCCCTCTCGTCGAAGAGGGGGTCCGCCCCCACTGAGAATCGGGGGACGCGCGAAGGAATCTTTACTGAGGAAGAGGGGGAAAAGGATCGGGAAGGGGATTGGGAAGGAGGTCAAGACGTCGGGGCGGAAAACCGGACTCGTGATCCGCTCTGACATAATCCTATCCCAGGGATCCAGGATCCCCATTCGGAGCAGGACCGCTCAGAGCCTGGAGCCGAGGACCGACCAGTCCTCGACGTCGAGGGCAATGGAGCTCAGGGTTGAGGTTGTCCGAGTCGCAACTCCGGGGGCGGCTGAAGGAGCTGTCCGGTCTAATCGGGCTGCGACGCTGTGGGCCGCTAGGACAACAACGGCGAGCAGCGCAACAACAGCGGCGTCTACGTCGAGAACGGAGGGAACTGCTGGGAGGGAACGCCAACAGCAGGAAAAGGGCGAGGGATGATACCATCATCACCAGTCGCAGCGGGAGCTCGGCCATAACGGAGGTAACCACTCCTGTCCTGATTCCTACCCAAAGGAAGCGTGGGAGAACTGTGACCGCGTTTCTGGGAGTGGGGATCAGGGAAAGGAAGGAGAGGGAAGCAGAGGAGAAGAAGATGCAGGAGCAGGCAAGGTTGGAGAAGGATGTCCGGGACCTCCTCGACAAAGGGCTGTTTTGCTCCCTAGGAGATACACGCCCGGCCGAGGAGGTCTACAGAGATCCTGCCTCGGCTGAGCTCCTGAGAGAAGCGAGAACCTCTGAGTTAGCCTTGGAAATTGGCCGTGCACTGGGCGCAGTGAGACTGGTCGCACAAAGGTCCAGGACTTTAAAGGATACCTTTGTGGGACTAGTCTACCGCGCCCTAGCCATCTCCGAGGCGGCTCTGGTCACCCTGATTTCCAGAGTGGCCGAGCAGGACGGGGGGAGGAAGTCTTCCATTGGGAGGGAAATGGATGGGTTGGGAGGGGAAAATAGGCGGCTGAGGAACGAGACGGGGCAGCTGGGGGAGGAATTGAGAATCCTCCAGGCCACCGCCCCGTTGGACCTCGACTCCCAGCAGTTCCCTCTAACCCCTCCAAGGTTGATTGCAGGAAGAAGATGTATGCGGACGTACGGGGGTCCACCTCGACATAGGATGAACTCAGGGACGCCCGAACCCTGGAAAGGAAGAGGAAGAAGAAAAGGAAGGTAGCGAAACCTCCCCTTTTCCTCCTCTCGAGAAAGGAGGCAGAGAAGGCGGGAGGAGGGGCTTCCCCGAGGAGACGCCATCGTTTAACGACAATCTCCCGGAGGAGCCCCCTCCCCCAGTACGGAGACCGGTGGGGGCAAGAGAGGCCCTTGAAGTCACCTTGAGCGCGCCGGGCCCTTCTCGCGGCGTCGGAGCGGGGTTGGACAGCCTCAGGGTTGTGGCCCGCAACGACGTCTAGAGAAAGGGCAGCCGAGTGCCCAAAGTGGTGAAAGCCTCGATGCCAACACCGGCTCCCAGGAGGAAGGAGACGCCGGTTCCGGAGAAGACCCAGGTCCCGCCACGGTCAGCTGAACCGGGACAGTGGGACAAGGAGCTGGCAAGGAAAATTAAGCGGGAGAGGGAGAGGAAGAGAAGGAGGAGGAAGATGGAACGGGAGAGGGCAATGAATGGAGGCAGGAGTCTCCTCTCAGGTCCCCGGGCTGGGAGTCTGGAAGTCCAAGCCCAAGGACAGAAACCGGCGATGGGAGTCCCAGCGAAGCAATTGCTGGAGTGGGCCCGTCATCCCGTAGGGAAAGGGCTACTCAATGCCGTCATCCCGGAAGGTAACCAGGTGCAGGCCAGGGAGGAGATCTGGGCATAGGTGACCAGGAGGGGGAAGAAGAAGACGCAGGGGGAGGCGAAGGGGGGACCTCATAATCCTGCCATGAAGGTAGGAACTGGGAAGGGGGCGCGAATGGCGAGAAAGGAAAGACCGAAGCCACCGAAATCAGCGGCAGTCGCTGCCACATGCCCGGAAGGCCGCTACCACGAATTTATGGCCGAGGCCAGGCGCCGAATAAAACCGATGGATTTGGGGAAGACGTCTCTGAGGGTACGCACAGCCCTCACTGCGTCCATGTTGGTCGAAGTGCGTGGCCTCAAGTCAGGACTTTCCGCCGACCGGCTTGCGGAGGAACTCCGCAAGCTAGCGGCGGAAAAGAGCCCTGGTTTTCGGGTTCAGAGACCGGAAAAGTTTGCAGCGGTGCAACTATCCGGTCTGGACCCGACAACCGGGGCCGATGAGATAGCGCCCGCAATAGCCCACGCTGAGGGATGCGTTCCCGTGGAGGTGTCTGCGAGAGGGATGAGCGTCTCGCGGGGCGTAGAGGCTATAGTGGTGCGGTGTCCGTTGGTGATGGCCGCGAAGATCGCCGCCGCGGAACGGGTCCGTAGGATGGACCCGTGTCGGGGTGGCGGCGCTGCCCGCTCGCGCACTATTGTGTTACCGCTCTTTAGAGTGGGGGCACGTGCGCGAGCGATGCACAAGCGCCGTCGACCGCAGCAGTCTTTGTTACCGTTGCGGTAACCCCGGACATCGCGCCAAACAGTGCCGAGCGGCGGCTTGGTGCTCTGTCTGCGTCGAGGCGGGCAGGCCCTCTGGTCATAAGATCGGAGGGCTGGCCTGCAAGCCCCCCCCCAAAAAAAGAAAAGAAAAGAAGGGAAAAGAGCGGAGGGGAAGCAGACTGAGGAGGGAGGAGGCGAGGCGGGGGAGGCCGGAACCCCCGCGGAGACTCCTTCCAACCAGGTGTTTCAGGAGGAGAGTGCCGAACCTGGCACCCCTACAACGAGAGACCCTGTAGAGGAGGGACCAACGACGTCCCGGACACCAGGGAGGGACCCGGTGTAGGAAAATCGGCATCGACCGTGATCATATCGCAGGAATGGGAGGACCTTGGATGGGACTCCTCACAGGACGCAATGGATATGACACAGATGAGGAAGAGGTCGAAGGGGTCGGATGGAACGTCTCTGGAGGAAGGGGACCAGAAGGATAAGGAGGAAGACAGGGACCCAGACACCAGGCCAAAGGGAAAGGTGAGGAGGGTGGACCCTCAGGGAAAGCCCCCAACAAACGCAGTAGAGGAGTGAGTGGGAGAGACACCCCTGACTCCTCAGGTAAACGAGCTCCCCACATACTCTCGAGGGGTGAGCTGCATTGAGGTAGGGACTCCCCAAGAATCCGCGCCAATGGAGGTACCCACTAACGAAGAAGCCAGCAACAACAAGGCCGAGGCCCCCTCGGGGGAGACCGAAGCGGCTCTGCCGTCGGTCTCCCGAGAGGGAATGGAAGTAGGTAGCCCGGAGGAGGCAACGAAGGCTTAGCCGCCACTCTGGGTCCTACAGGGCAACCTCGGCCGCGGTACCCGTGGTCAGGACCTGTGGTCCAACAGGATCCTAGAGCTGAGTGCCGGGCTGGGGGTGGCCACCGAGCCACACTTCGTGCCGGTCAGCCCGGGCTGAATCGGCAGTCGTGATGGCTCGGTGACCATGGTGGCAAACCCCGCGGTGGGGACCCCTTCCTGCAAGATCAGGGAAAGAAGGTCCTTGTTCGTCGCGGTCGACTGCGGGCCCATCACGGTGGTAGGGGTATACCTCCACCACTGGAGAAACAGACAAGATCTGGGATGCCTCGCCCATATCAAGGGGGTCCTAGACGGGATCGGAGAGGTGGTACGTTGATGCCACCCCCGACCTGTCGTCATTGCCGCAGACTTCAACGCTCACTCGGTAGGATGGGGTTGCAGTCCGCGGCAGGAGGACCCCAGGGGCGAGGCGGTTACCGAATGGGCAGCGGGCCTACATCTCTTGCTAATGAACAAGGGGTCGGCCAGCACCTGTGTGCGGCTGAGGGGTGAGTCGGTCATCGGCTTGACCTGGGCGATCCCCTCAGCTGCCCGCTTATTCCGGGAATGGAAGGTGGAGGTGGAGGGCGAGACACTGTCTGATCACAGGTACATAGTGTGGGCCATCCGCCTCCTCGGACCTGGAGGGGGCTGAGGAACTAGTGGGCATCGTGGTGTCGGCGTGCGATGCCGATGTAACGCAGGGGAAATCCATCATGGATACCCCGACCCATTGGGGGCGTCGGGGTTTATGTCAGACTCCTACTGACTGAAACCCCTGCGGGATGTGTACCATCCGATCCGTGATGATGGGAGTTAGGGAAACTGCTCCCGCATTCCCTCCCAAACACCCCGGCCTCAGGGCTCTCCGGGAGCCCCACGCCATCGCGTACCGCACCCTGTCCGACTGAAGGCGTCCACGGCGCAGCCCCCCGTCAGTTTCGCGACCGGGTTGGCCTTCTGGTGAATACTTGGAGAGAAGGGGCATTTACCCTCCCTCCGCGCCCCCATTGCCCAAGGAAGGGGGCGGGGGAGTGGAGCCCAGCCCTACCTATGCTTCCATTCCCCCCTTTTCCTACCCTAACCGACGCGCCAGGGGGAGGCTGGTAGATATTAAACACCCGTCACCCCCCTCCCCCCGCGCGTCCGAAGTCGGGCCCGAGGCGGCCGAGTAGGCGGCTTCCGGCGTGCCGGTGGCCTGTCCTCCTCCCCGGCCCGCCTCGGGCACGCTGCACAAACCTGGGGAGCGCCGCCCTCCCCGCCGCTGCCTGCGGCAGTCTTCGGGACCACGCTCCTACTCGGCAGCCTCCTTCCGCGACAGCACGCTGCGGTAGAAGGCGACCGCTTCTCCCCATACCTCCTCGCTCCCGCTCGCTTGCTCTTGCCATGCACGGGAGCGACAACTCATCCTCCTCGTACCCCACTACCCGGGCCAGGACACCGCGCTCCCTGGCCCATGCTGGGCCCATTCGGCCAGTGTGTGATGCACGGTGTCATCCGGCTCCGGGCAGTGGTGGCACCCGGTCGTGGACTTCTTCTTTATCTGGTGCAGGTAATTACCGAAACACCAGTGTCCGGTCATCACCTGCACCAGATGAAATGTCAGCCCGCTCCCCATCCTGCCTGCGAATTTTTTCAGACAGGAACGGACAGCCGTCGTCGTGAGCCGCCCGAATTCCCGCGGTCAGACATCGCGTTCGCCCAACGCTCCAGGGTCCGTACAACCACCCGGGACCACAGGGCAACCAAAACCCTGGCCGTTAGTCCCGCCCTTTCGCGGAGCTCCTTGTCTCTCCAGTAGAGGATACTGCGTTCCTCGGCAAGGAGATCCACGGGGGGGGAACCAACCAGGGTCGTCGCCGCTATATGTGAAATGGAGCGGAACCCCCGAATCGCCCTCACTGCCACCGGCCTCAGCGCCTGGCGCATGAGGCTCTTGCCTTGGGTGGTGGCCAATAGTTGGGGCGGCCATATCGGCGCCCTATAGAGGGCGATCGAGAGAACCATATACCCAACATATAGGCGGCGCGCGTGCCAACCCGGACCCCCCTGGGTCTGCATCAGTCTGGTCAGAGCCAGACCCGCCTTCCTGACTCGGGGGGCCAAGTCCCTAAAACGGGCCCTGAAGTCCCATCAGCCATCCAACGTTAGGCCCATATACTTTATCGTGGGCCCGACGCGGACGCGGACTCCGTCCACCAAGGCCTGGGTCTCCGGCGGCGCCCCACGGCCGCCGCCGTGAAAAAAGACGGCCTCCGTTATTTAGGGCGCCACCTTTAGACTCAGGTCACTTATGGTGCCCACCATCGTCGCCAATGCCGCCTCCGCGTTGAGGCGGGCCTCCCCCCAGTCCTCTCCCCCGGCCAGCACCAAAGTGTCATCCGCATAACAGATGACATGGCAGCCAGGGGGTGGGGCGTTCGCAAAACCCTATCGAACGTGATGTCCCATAGCAGGGGGCCTAAAACGGACCCCAGCAGGACACCGCGCTCCATTAACCGCTAGCCCTGGACCCCGCCCTGAATCGAATAGGCGAGGTCCCTGTCTCCAGAATAGGCTGCCAGGATGCGCCGGAGAGAGGCAGGCACTCGATGGTGCTCGAGCGCCCGCCCAATCTCCGGCCAGGGCAGTGTGTTGAAGGCGTTGGTGATATCTAAGGATACCGCCAACAACACCCCGCTCCCTTCCTTCATGACGGCATGGGACAGGTCCCGGATGTGCTGTATAGCGTCCAGCATTGAACGTCTGGGCCTGAACCCATATTGCCTGTCGTGGAGGTACGACCCATCTGAGGACAGATGCTGGACGAGGCGGTCCGTGACGATGCGCTCCAACATCTTGCCCGCCTGGTCCAGCAGGCAAATCGGCCCACCTTCTTTGGCTGCCGGAACACCGGCGTGCAATGCCTCCGAAGGTGAGGTCCTTTCCCCTCTTCGTCCGAGGGTGTCTCGACCCCGATCTCGGAATAAGCCCGAGCGGCCCGAGGCACCCTTCTATCCCCCGGGTATCATGTGGTTAGACCCTATGGTGTGCATGCAGACCCTTATGTGGGATCCTCTGTCCGCCTGACGGTGGCCAGGTCAGATGAGGGGAAGAGGTCCTCTCTCTTTGGCTGCCAGAGCACCGGCGTGCAATGCCTCCGAGAGCGGGGTCCTTTTATAGGACGTTCGAGAGTGCCCCGACCCCGACCTCGGAATACGCCCATGCGGCCCGGAGCACCCTCCGCTTCCCAGGCACCATGGAGGGAGGATCCCTATGGGGTGGAGTCCTGGTACAGGTACTCGTCCCTCCGCCCCGGTTCGACCGTAACGGTCAGACTGGGGCGGATGAGTGAGGAATCCGTTCCCTTTGGCTGCTGGAGCACCGGCGTGCAATGCATCCAGGGATGATAGTCTCCTCCCATCCGCTCTGCGACCAGTCTGGTCGAGACCAGGCCGGTCACCCAGCCTGGTCAGGCGCTCTTGATCCAGTCCATCAGTACAGACCACTCCGGCATGGTAGAATCTGCCAGGGGCCGAAACTCTTCCTTTTTTTACGAAGAGAGAATCCTCATGGATACCCCGCACCCCCGGGGAAGGGTGCGGGGTTATGCCGGACTCTTACCGGCTAAACTTTCTCCGAGAAGCACGACGAAGGGACCTGGGCTGGGGGATCGGAGCCACGTAACTGCTTATCGGCCCCTCGGATCCAGACGGTTGCCCGTCAACGTTTCCCCGAGGGGTGGGGGGAGAGGGGGGAAGCGAACCCGGTGAGCTCACAAGCCCGGGTTCCTTTTTAACCACCGCTATCCTTACCCACCCCTCACACCCTGTCTTTTGAGATGGGAGAAACCGGCTTTAGCCCAACAGGGCTGCCACCGTGGCACAAAAGCCCGCTTCAACCACCGTTCCCAGAGGCCAGGGCGCCGCCTTTTGATGTTCTGGTGACCAAGTGGACCACTACCACTACCACTTGTCCGCCCTAACTTTGGAGGGCTGGTCCACCTCGGCCACACAGGTAATACATCCCGCTGCGGTCATCTGCAGCGGGACAATTGTGTCTGGTGTGGCCGAGACCCCAGCACCTATAACACTGGGGTGGTCTGGCTGCCAGCATTGTAATGCTGACCATTAACCACCCCAGTGCACACCCTTCCTTTTTGGCCGCCGTCACAGCAGCAGCCAGTGGTAGTCGCGCCCACGCGACCCATCTACCCCGGGGTCCCTACCTCAAGGGGCCCAACTCCACCCTCCTCCTGTCGCAGCCCGTACTCCCCGCCAGGGCCGCTGCTACTTCTTCCGGGGAGGCCGCCTCTTTAAATCCGGTGAGGATGACCTCTCCTCTCATTTCATTGTTGGTCGTCCAATTACCTCCGGTAAGACCTCCCTGAGTTTTTCCGCCAAGCGGTCAGCCTTTTCCCCCTCAGGACCCGGCTCCCTGACGCGAACCAATAAGGCGCCATCGGCGCTCCTCTATGTGTCCACGCCAGGGATCCCTAATTCCCTGAGGAGCATCTCCTTCGTCGCTCTCCTTATCGCCTCGGCGTACGAGGCTCCTTCTCTCCAACCTGACTATGACCGCGGCTGTCATAGGTAGCCGCGGCTACTTCTCTCCTTTCTCCCTGGATGGTAGGGGTTCAGGGGCGTTGTGCCGCTCCCTGTACAGCCCCCCGATTTCTTCCCTTTCCTTCTGTAGTTATGGGGCACCGTCACCTTAGTGGTTGGTGTGTCCCCACTTTCCTCCTCTCTCTTGCTTCCTCTTTCTCTTCCTCATTCACAGCTGTCCACTCCATTGAATGGACAGCTGTGTCTTTCTCTTCCTCCCTATCAAGGAGGACTGTTGCTGTCAGCCCGGGGGTGTGCAAGCTTGCCACCTCCGTCTGTGTCTCTTCGCAGATCCCCTCCACCTTTTTGTCTGACCCAACCTATTTCTTTGGTCAGGGCTCCTTCACCCTTGCCAACCAATCCTCCAATTCTTTCTCCCTCTCTCTGCTCTATCTCAACATCTCTTCTAGCTCTTTGATCCTCTCCTCTCTTATCATCAATTCTTCCTGTCTCTCCTTGCATAACTTCTAAGTCTCCTCTTTCATAAAATTAGCATCCTCCAGTTCCTTTTTATATTCTTTCGACCTAATTCTGTATTCCTCCCTTTCTTTCTTTGGCATTTCCAATTCCTTCTTGTCTTCCTCCCTCTCCTTCTTGACTAACTCCATCTCTTCTCTTAATTTCCTCCCCGTCTCTTTTTCTTTCCTAATTTCTTCCTCCCCGGCTGCAGCCTTCCCTTCTCATCTTTTTACGGCTTCCTTGCTGTCTTGGTATATTAATTTGTAGTACGCCATATTTCGATGTAACTCCCTAGCCTCATCCTTCATATCTCTCACGTAAACTTCTGTTTGGCTTACGAGTTCCATTGTCTCCTCCTTAAATTCCTTGCTTATATACTTCCTGTCCTTCCACGTGCTCAACCACTCTCCAACTTCCTCCTGCAGTTCCTCCACAGAACGTTGAGAGTATGTCAGTTCGTCCTGGATTTTCATGTTCTTCGTCTTCTTCGGGTCTGAATCGAAATTGAGCATCTCGATCTCTTCCCGCCACATCGCTGCAAATGAGGTCTGGGATGAGCTTCCTGGTAAGGTCTCCGAAGTTCCCCCCTCTTCCTGCTCTACCTTCCTTTTCTTTTGATTAGAATCAGCCATTTTTTCGACAATCCCTCTCTACCCCCAGCAGCTCGACCGGCCGGGCATGTCCGCACCAGCAGAGACGTGACCTACTGGTGTCCCCAAGTTCCCCCGGGTAGCTGGTCTATACCACGGGCCCGAGAAGAACCATCGCGGGCGCAGGGTTCCCGCCTCTTCCGGCTGCCGGAGCACCAGCGTGCAATGCAGACGGGGGCGGTCTCCCAACACGATGGGGCGAGCAGAGAGAAAATCACCCCCATCGGTTGCCGAAGCACCGGCGTGCAATGCCTCCGGGGGTGACTAACTCCTCTCGCTCGACCCAGACGGCCTGCCTGGAAACATCAGGTCGGCCTTCTTCCTGGGTTGAACGCTCTTAGTGCGGCCTCTCCGTACAGACCACTCCGGCATTGTAGGACCTGTCGGGGCCGAAACCCCCGCTGGCACAGCTCTGTAATCATCGGGACACGCAAGCTCCCCTACCACGGCAAGGTGGCGTCCACGAAAGAGAAAAAAGGGGACACATTTTTGGTCCCCTTTCCCACCCAATGTCCAGCAACCCGGCACAATCAACGGCCCTTCCAGGGGAGCCAGAATGCTTGCCAGATTTCGCCTGATGGATTAGGTCGCTCCCCGCGGGTTCCCCGTTGCCGACTATCTCCAGCCACCAAGCACCAGGGTACCCCCCCAGATTGACAACACCCGCGTGTGTGCTCTGGATTTCCCGGATCATGGGTGTAGTGCATATAGTTGTCAGCGGTCCGGACGTTGTCCGGGTCAGACGTTGTTCGGCCCGCAACCAACCACTGCGCTTAACTAATTGCCCTAAGGTTCATCAGTCCCACCGCGGTCCAGCGCGGCATCACAGGCAGGGTGGTAGGCCGAAGCGTACCGGCGGTACGATGCTGATCATCGATCCACCGCCCCCGCAAGGTAGCCCCGCCGCACCCGCGGCCCGCCGCCGGCATCTCCGGTACTGCCCCAGAGCGCATCACCAGCCCTCTGCTGGGAGCAGCTCCAAGGCCGCTGTGCCAGAGCCCGGCGGCAGCAAGGCCGCAAGCCTCGACGTCGCCGCCACTGTGACCCACACATGGACCGCGGCTTCGCTGATCCAACGTGGAGAGAGTATGACTGGGACACCGATGAGTGCATTCCCCTAGTTCCTCAAGGAATGCCTACCCGGCACCCAGAACAACCCTCCTTCGGAGGCGACCTAAGCTGGTTCATTCGACACACATATCCTCTCCGGCACTGTAACAGAAGCGGCCCCGTCCGCTCCCGTTACAGCCCCCTCCCTTCGAGAATCAGTGCTGTCACCAGCCTCCACCGGTCCCTACCCCCTCCACACTCACATTCATCCTTCCATACTTGGTCGAAACGTCTCCACAGGCTCATGGGTCCGACCTCCCCTGGGTTTTATCAGTCAGGGTTCTTCCTTCTCATTAGTTCAGATGTCTGGACTGCCAGACTCATGAGCTCGAACGCCCGGTTTGTTACGAAGTTTTCTCTCCGGTACGGAAGCCCCCCCCCCCAGGCTAACGGGCCGCACACCCGGGTTTGGTATTGGGGTTCTTCCTCCTCTAATAACAGGTTGCTTGCCCACGAAGTCAAGCTCTCCAGCCCTTGCCCGGGTTTGATATCAGAGTTTCCAATCCCCGGAATAAGCGCAAGGCTAGCGAGCCAACTAACCCGGATTTTTACAGTGGGTGTCCTTCCCCTCGTGGAATTATTTGGCAAACTCCCAAATTAACGAGTCCGATGCCCGGGTTTCTCATTGGGATTTCCGTCCCTGGATTCTTCTATTGAGTTTTCCTTCCCCTCGTTCGGATGACTAAGAAAAATTGCCTCACATGCCCGATCGCCTGGGTTTATTATTCAGGGTTCTTCCTTCCCTCTAGTTCAGGTACCTGGATTGCCAGACTCACGAGCCCGAACGCCCGGTTTGGTTCGGAGTATTCTCTCCGTTTTGGATGTCTGGACCCCCAGACTTACGAGCCCGAACGCCCAGTTTTGGCGGAGTTTTCTCTCAGGTGCGGCTGCCCTCAGGCTAACGAGCCGCGCACTCGGGTTTGGTATTGGGGTTCTTCCTCCCCTAATAATAGGTTATTTGCCCACGATGTCAAGCCCTCGCCCGGATAACTCCTAACGGAGTTCCCAATCTTCGGAAGAGGTTGCACGTTGCTGACGAGCCCACTAACCAGAGTTTTACAGTGGGTTTTCCTCCCTCTCGTCGGATTGTCTGGCAACCTCCCACGCTAACAAGTCCGATGCCTGGGTTTTGTATTGGGGTTCTTCCTCCCCTTCACATAGGTTGCTTGCCCATGAAGTTAAGCTTTCGAGCCCGGGTTTGATAACGGAGTTTCCAATCTCCGGAATATGTTGCTCAAGGCTGACGAGCCCACTAACCTGGGTTTTTACAGTGGGTTTCCTTCCCCTCGTCGGGTTATCTGGCAATCTCCCAGACTAACGAATCCGATACTCAGGTTTTTACAATGGGGTTTCCGTCCCCTCGTTGGGTGCCTGGAAAATAGGCCACTACCCCACCGACAGACCCCATCGGCCTGGGGTGAGGGAATGGGTCGGGAGAGCTGCACCTTGCTCTATGCGCCCCACTCTTACCACCCCGCTACCGCCAGGAGGACGGCCGAAGCCTCGACCTCCATGGACTCCGCCTCGGAGACCCCCTCCGGCCTAACCGCCGGAGGTGGGTCCGGTATTGGTGGAGCGGCCGTCGCTCCCGCCATTGCTGGCCCTACCTGATATGTGAGTGCCAGAGGCTGAGCCAACTCCGTTTTCGGCACCCCCTTCGCTGCCTCTCTGCCTTTCGCCAATGTTACTATTAACCGTTGAACTGGGGAGGCAGCCCCGTCGACAGGCCGAGATTGCGGGGAGGATTACTTCCCACCCTCGGCCCCGGCCGCCTACGCGCCGCTTTATTCCACCTATTTCGCCTAACACGACGAGGGGGGACTTCGCCTCTCGGTGCAGTCCGGGGGACTGCGTTACATTTGTGGCCACTCATATGGTGGCCCGCCTCCCTACCTTCCCTGTGGCACAGGAGACACCACACTTCCTGAGTGCACACCTGCGCCACATGACCGGCCCCTCCACACCGGAAGTAGTGACCTCCCAGTCCTTCCTTGGACTGGCAGGCCACCGCCATATGGCCGTACCGAAGGCACCACAAGCATTGGAGGGGCCGTTCCTACACGATCCTCACCCTCGCCCAAGACCACCCTATTAGCAGCTCCACGGCTGCTGCTAACTTCTAGGCCGGTGCCAATGGGCATCCCAACCCTGCGGACGAACTCCTGACTTCACACGTCTGGAGGCCGTCCGGAGGGCAGCCTGTTGCTTTCGAAATAGCAACCCTGACCATAATCGGGGCGACAGAGTAATCGAAGCCAATGAAGTGGAACTCAGTCCGCCCCGCCGACCTGGCGACCACAGCCACCCCGCAGAAAACCTGGTGGTCCCTTGCAAATCGGTCGGCTTTCTCCTTGCCGTCCTTGCCAGGGATCTCCAGTAAGACTTCCATTTCTGGCACGTTTAATTTTGAACTGGCCAGGCTCCAAACCAACCTCGTTTAGGTCGACCAGTTGCCTGGCCTTCGCCATCACCTCATTTATCGAACTCCCCGGCAAGGCGGTCACCGTAACGACCAGATTGCGCGAGGGTTCCTAAACTGAGGCCTTTTGGGTGAGGGGTCTCTTCTTCGGGACCCCTCCCTCCTTGGCCTTCCCGCCCTTGGAGGGGATGCGGCTGTCTTTGCTGCACTTCCCCCCTTGGAGTTAGGGGGTTTTGTGTTTGACCCACTTCCCCTTCCCCTTACCTCCTTGGCTGGATACGGTTGTCCAGCCGTCGCGTCCCTCCCCAGCGGCCGTCGGCTGCCGCGGAGGGGGGTGAAGGAGGGCAGCTCCGCTGCCCGCAACTGCGGGCACCGGAGACGGAAGAACCCCTCTCCAGTATCCGCCCTATGCGGGCGATTTCCGCCTTAAGACCCCGGATTTGTATTTCCAGGGCCCCCAGGTGTCCATCCGAACCACCCTCTCTCACCATACTCCCGTAGTCTGGGAGTGCCTCCTCGATCTCCTCGAGGCACCCGTGGACCATTTATTAAGACAGGCGAGGGGTTTCCCCACGTAGCCCTTCGCCGTCTTTTCCCCGATTTGACCCTCAGCTCGGGGAGGTATCGAACACCGTCGATTGCCTCCGCGGCCAGGGTCTCGCTCAGCCGTGAAGGCCTCCGCACCGGCGGAAGCCCCCACTGCTGCCGACGCACCCCTGCTATTTCTGCAGCTCCCTCGCGCGCGTTCCGGGATGGAGTTCGCCCGACCGAAGACTCTTCGTCCTCGACCGGAGGAAACTCCTCTCCCGGGAAGTGCGGCTCCCACATCTGCAAGGCGGACAGATGTTCGTTCTCTACCCCGCGCATACAAGGAGGTTTACTCTCCCTCGACCGTGAGACATTGCTGTCCCCAATCGGAGGGAAGTGAACCCCCCTTTCCCTCCATATTGGGAAGCGGACGTGTCCGACTTCCTCTTCCACTTTTTCGGTGCTGGAGGCAAGCCCGCTGCCGGGCACGATCAAATCAACTCGTACTCGGCCTCAGCCTGTCCTCCAGCGCCTCCCATCTGGCGGTAGCCATTTCTGATGGTGTGCCCGCCTGGCACACACCACCTAGCCCGTCGCATGATGACGACGGAATGGTGCCGGGACGATATTCCTCCTCCCGTCGTTCCCCAGTTCCGAGTCCTGGGACGTTGTACTCTTTAAGCGACATTCTTCCATAAGTGTGGGGGTTTTATGTGCCCCCACACACACAGGTTTATTTTCGGGGTTTTCCTTCCCCTAGACCGGCTCCTTTCACTAGGCTAACGAGCCCGCTCTTGCCGTGCTGTAGGGACTTTTGGACCACACAAGTGCGACCCTCCAGTCCCTGGAAGAAACCTAGAGGCAGTTACCCATCCAGGAGTATTATGGACGCTCTTAGTCTGGCCCCTCCGAACAGACCACCCAGGCATGGTAGGACCTGCCAAGGGCTGAAGCGCCCGCTGGCACAGCTCTGTACATCATGGGGACACGCAAGCTCCCCCACCACGTCAAGGTGGAGTCCACGGAGGAAAAGGGCAGAAACCCCCTTTCTCTTTTACGAGAAGGGAATACACCATGGATAACCCTCACCCCAGGGGAAGGGTCAGGGGTTATGCCGGACTCCTACCAGCTAAAACCTCCCCGAGTGGAACTGCGAAAGGACCTGGACCGGGGGGTCGGAGCCACGTAACTGCTTATCGGCCCCCCGGTCCAGATGGTTGCCCATCACCGTTTCCCCAAGGGGGGGAGGGAGGAAGCGAACCCAGTGAGCTCGCAAGCCCAGGTTCCTTTTCAATCACCGCTCTCATGACTCATCCCCCACGTCCCACCCCACTGGGAAGGGGGAAGCCGGCCTCAGCCCATAAGGGCTGCCAACCGTTGGCCCTGAGGCCCGCTTCAACCGCCATTCCCAGAGGACAGGGCACCGCCTTTTACAGTGTTTGGCGAACAAGTGGGCCACCATCACTTGACCGTGCCAGCTTTGGAGGGCTGGTTGGGATACACCCTGGGCCCCACCCTCCACCCCAGTGGTTACGGGGGAAAATCTGCCCTAGCCGCTGGGGGCTTGCGCCTGAGAGAGGGTGCAATGCGGTCCCGAAGCAGGACCCCCTCTCTCAGGCTAGGGGGGCCGTGCATGCACAAGTGACTGGATTATCACCGTGCACCCCTCTCCCCCCTTTTTTCCTACCCAACCAGCGCCTCTAACGAGAGCTGGTGCTTGTGGGCTTTAGGGGGCGGATGAACTGACCCCCGGCCCACCGTGTTAGCCAAACTACGTGCTGGGTTTGACGGGGGGAAGTTAAGCCTTCCCCCTTACCCTCCTTCTATGTGGGCACTGTGTTCGGCCGTTTATCGACCTGACCCGGCATCTCCTTCACCTTCTCCGCTCCTGCTTGCCGCAGGTAAGGGAAGGGGTAATTGATATGACATTGCTGCCACCACCACGCATTCTCTCATTGGGGGGGGGGGCACGACGGTGTACATTACGCCCTTTGCCAACCCCTGCATTGTTATCCAACAGGAGGGTCCTGCCATCCTGTGACCAGCATCCCTTCCCTCTTCAAGGCACACAGCGCATTTGGGCAGCTCTTCACACTGCCGCGCGATGTGCTCACACCGGTAGCAGAGCCCGCTACGGTCTATCGCAGTGGAACAGCTCCATCTAGTGTAGCCGGGGCCCCAATACTTATAGCAATGGAGTGGTCTGGCCACCAACATCACGATACTGACGGCCGACCAGCCCAGCGCGAACTTCCCTTCCCTTGCGGCCTTGACCGCAGCCTCCAAAGGGATCCGGGCCCATGCCACCCCCTTCCCCTTATTCCCCAACGAAAGGGGCCGTACTGAACGTCCCCTACGGCGCACCCTGCGCTTCGCGCCAGAGTCGTTCACATCTCCTCTGAGGAGGTCACCTCGCTGAAACCAACGAGGCTAACCTCCCCCTTCTGTAGCAGGCGACTCACCGTCGCCTCCGGCAACAACCCCCGAAGCCTTTCGGCTAACACATCTGCTTACTCCCCCCGGGTCCCGGGACGCGGACGATTAACGCCCCATCGGCACCTCGCCCAACATCTACGCCCGTGATCCCAAGGCCCCGAGGGGGATCTCCGCCTCTGCCCGTCTGAGGGCCTATGAATAGGAGGATACCGGCGCCAAACGCACCGTAACCTCGGCTGTATCGAACAACCGCGGCCATCCTCTTCTCCGTGTAGGGGAGGGATTGGAGATGGGCAGTATCTCCTCCTCTCACTCCTCTGCCGCTCCTATCCTTTGCCCCCATTAACAGGGGGGGCATTTCCTCCTCGGGGTTGGAGAGGGATACCTCTCCGTTTGTGTGGAGGCTGCGACCTTCGCATCCTCCTCGACTTCCCACGTCCCCCGCTCCGTCCTTCCTCTCTCCTCCTCCGTTTGAATCGAGGTAGTTATCAACTGCCTCGGTTCACCCATCTCCACCTATTTATTCTCCATCTGCGTGAAGGTCACGGTCATCCGAGGCCTCCACATTGTAGCCACCGTACTGCTTTCCGGCTTCCTCCTTGCTGCCTCCAACTCTTGCCGGCATTGAGCTAGCTGGTTCTTAAGGAGTCTGAGCTCCTCCATGCTCGCCTTATGGGTGGTCTCCCCCTTTTCCTATTCCTCCATTTTGCTCTTATACTCCCGGGCCTTAGCTGACATTCCCACTGACAGATCCTGGCTAATCCTTAAATGCCTTCTGAGCTCAGCTTCTCCTGCCACATTGCCTGAGAAGAACATTTCAACTCCCAGATGTATCCCCGGCAATTGTTTAAGAACGCCATCGTTCTTTCCAGGCTATCCATTACTACTTCTCCACTTTCTATTGTTGCCTCCTAGGTTGACTTCACTTTCTTTAACTGCTCCTCTCATTCGTCCCAACGAGTCCGACTATGAATGTAGTCCGGTATCACCGGGCCTTCCTCCAGCCGGACCGTGGAGCAGCTCGATGCTGTCGATGACGATCCCTCCTCCTCCTCCTCTTCCTTCCTCCTCTTCTTTGTCCCATCCTTTTGTGTTAATCTGACCATTTAGGTTTGTAACCCACCACTCCTGGCGGCTCGACGGACCGGGCATGGCCGCACCGGCAGAGACATGATCTACCGGTGTCCCCGAGTTCCCCCGGGGAGTCCGTCTATTCCTTTGGTCCAGGGAGAGGCATCCTCGGCTCGGGGATCCTGCCCCCTACTCCCGCCTCACCCCCATCAATGAGGGTGAACCGGTTTCAAGGGTCCCCGGCCTCCGACTTCCGGGGTACCGCCAGGAGCGTCGCCAGGCGAGGGGCCCTGTAGAAGGAGGTAAGTTCTAGTGTCGCCACCCACCGGGACCCCTCTCCCACGGCGGCCGGCATAGATACGCCGCCTAGAGGATGACTTTAGGATGTGGCGATCGTCATCCCCTGGGCTCTCCCCGAGGGGCCCCGGTCCCGACCTCGGAATACGTCCGAGCGCCCCGAAAACCCCCGCCTCCCCGGGTACCGTGGGGGTTCCAAAGCCCCCAGCGTGCAGACCCGGATATGGTCGGCCCCCTCCGGCTACCGGAACACCGGCGTGCAATGCCATCAGGGACAGTCTCTCAGCACGACAGAGCGAGCAAAGAGGAAATCACCCCCTTCGGCTGCCGGAGCACCGGCGTGCAATGCCTCCGAGGGTGACTAACTCCTCCTATTCGTCCCAGACGGCCTTCCTGGAAACTCCAAGTCGGCCTCCTTCCTGGGTTGGACGCTCTTAGTCTGGCCCCTCCGTAAAGATTACTCCGGCATGGTAAGACCTGACAGGGGCCGAAGCCCCCCGGCACAGCTCTGTACATCATAGGGACACGCAAGCTCCCCCACCACGGCAAGGTGGCGTCCACGGGGGAGAAAGAGAGTGGACAAACCTTAATCCCCTTTCCCCACCCAAACAGACGGATCTCCGGCACACCCCGCGGTACCCGTCATTGGAATGGGACCCTATGCACAATTAGTTATTATGAAGCCCGACACTCAGGGGTGTCGCGCCGTGCTACCTCAACTTGTTAAAGCTGTAGGCAACACTACCACTTTCCATCGAGTTGTCCACAACCACTGAAACAGGCAATGGAAATATCCAGCAGCGCCTGCGTGGGTCGTACTTCGCAGGATAAGCGGTTTAGTCGCAACACTCGCGTCGACTCCCGTTAGGTTGTCGTCCCGCGTGCCGCGTCCACGGGGAACCACGGGGAGGCCCGCTCATTTGTGTCCCGAGCCCGGACACACGCTCTAACCTTTGAGTGGGATAGGATAAGGAAGGAATATATGATACGGTAGGTGAGTTCTAACGGACAGGATTGTATTGGGTGAGTACAAAAGTTCGTGCGGAGTTTGTGAGTAAAAGTCACACAGTGATTAGGCAAACAAAAATCTTTATTCAATCAATGATATATTCTCCATCGTTTTCTATAATCTTTTCCCAACGTTCTGGCAGCATACGGATGCCTCGATCATAAAAACTGCGCGGTTTAGATTCGAAGAACGAAGAGACGCCGTTTTTTAAGGCCTTCAAAGAGTCAAAGTTTTTTCCATTTAAATAATTTTGCAATGACCGGAACAAGTGATAGTCAGATGGTGCGATATCAGGAGAATACGGTGGATGCGTTAAGACATCCCATTTCAGGCTCTTCAGTTTGCGTAGCGTCTTTTTCGAAACGTGTGGTCTGGCGTTGTCGTGATGAAAGACGACTCCCTTGCGATTTGACAAAATCGGACGTTTCTCTTTTATTTCTCGATTCAGATTGGTTAATTGGCGACAGTACTTGTCCGAATCAATCGTTTCGCCAGCGGGGAGAAGCTCGAAATAGATTATGCCCTTGCAATCCCACCAAACAGAGAGCATCACCTTCATCGGGTGCAAACTGGCCTTTGGCATTGCGTCACCATGCTCACCTGATTGTTTCCATGTCCGTTTGCGCTGAACATTGTTGTAGAGGACCCATTTCTCATCGCCCGTCACTAGTCGATCCAAAAACGACTCGTTATTGAGCCGCCCGAGTAAAGAAACGGCTGCAGAAATTCGCTTGATTTTGTTCTTCTCGGTCAGCAAATGGAGCACCCATATATCGAGCTTCAAATCGAATCCCATCTTTTTTAAACGCCGAAAAGCGGTTGATCGGTCAACGTTTAGTGCTGTAGCAACTTCTTCTGTTGAAATTCGCGGATTATTGAGCACTAAAGTACGCAAAACATCGTCATCAATGTCAGAAGGTCGACCAGAGCGTGGCTCGTCTTCAAGGTTAAATTCTCCGCGCCGAAATTTAGCAAACCTTTTTTCCACAGTTCGTTTAGCTGGTGCTTCATCCTGATAAACATCCTGAATGTTTTTTACGGCTGCGGCAACGTTTATTCCCTTCCGAAACTCGTAAAGCATAACATGCCGTAAATGCACCTTATCGATACTCATTTTTAAAGTGATATTTCTCGAAGCAGTTTGTATGAAAACAAATGATTTTTTTTTTAATAACAGCTGAAGATGTCACCTTTCCAACGTTATATAATATGTAGATGGAAGTATTAATGACAACACTTTACGACGCTTACAACTCCATCTATTGAAACTCCGCACGAACTTTTGCACTCACCCAATAGAATAAAGTAGAGTTGTAAAGTGGGTGAAAGAATCTAGAATAGAGAAAAAGCGACAGAGAGGAGAGTAGAAGAAAAACGAATGTGAAATTGGAAGCCTAGCATGGACCCTTTAGCAGAAGGGATTCCCTACAAAATGCCGAAAACTGAATAGGCCTCTGGTGTTGACACGAAGTAGTGTGCCGTTTCCGGCCATTTCCATTTTCCGGCCGGAACGATTGCCGCAGAGCCTCCCTCTGGGGCTTGAAGTCCGGACATTCCATCAAGTGATGCACCGCCGTGTCTTCGGCCTTTCCACACGCACACAAGCCACTTTCTACGATCCCTAGGGACACAAGGCGTCCCCGGAACTTACCGTGTCCAGTGAGCACCTGCGTGACGTAATGATCCGGATTCACCCAGCTGGCATTCACCCTGTCTCGTACATTGTTAAAGAAGGCGCTTGTTATTCGACCTTTGCTCGAAGAAGACCATCGAGCTTGCCATATATTTAGCGCCTCATCCCTAATGAGACCATAGGTTTCTTTGATGCTCCCGGCGAACGGGATTACGACGTTCCCTATCTTTTGCATCCATTACTTTTCTAGCTAAATATCGCGCCTTGTATTCGTTGAGGAGAATGTCAACTGGGACCGTACCCGCAGCAACACAAAGCGACTCGGTCAACGCCGTGCGATATACAGCAATCGCCGACACAAGCACCTGGCGCTGCAGGGCCTGGAGATCCTGAAGGACCTCCTGACCCCTGCGTCCTGAAGGACGCCCCTTTCGCACCGGTCGATCCATCCGGCAGTGACATATGCCACTGTCGGCGTGAACACACCCCGATAAATCGTCAAGAGCGCGCTAAAGCGCAGCCCACATTGACATTCCGCGGTCCTAGCTAAATTGCTGAAAACGGTCCGACCTTACCGCGTAGGTATTTGCAATGGGAGGAAACTCCCGTTTCTTTATCAAAATGGATGCCCAAGTACCTAACTTTCTTTTTAAATTCGATCTTATTTGGCCCTAATCGGATGGTCGGTGGTCTCGCCGTTAGGTTAGATTTTTTGGCACCAACTGCCTTTTGTTTTCGGTTCGGACATGCTCCTCCCCTTTTACCTATCGGGGCCCTCCTGATCAATTCACTTCTGAGGACCACCGCCTCAGTCTTACACGAAGAGATTTGGAGTTTTGCCCTTTCGCACCATTTGCTGATTAAATTAACAGTGCGCTACCCTCGCTCTTCTATTTCGCAACGGGAATTGCCTTTGACTGTGACCAGCAAATCGTCGGCATACTCGATAAATCACTTGCCTATTTCTTTGTCAAGTTCACGGAGGAGGCCGTCGAACATGACTGTCCAGCATGCTGGGCCTAAAACTGAGCCTTGAGGGCAGCCTCTTTCTGCCTCCTTGGAGACGCAGACGTCTCCAAAGAGATACTAACTCTTCTATCGCTAAAATAACTGCTCGGCACCTGGAAGATGTTGCGGGGGCAGTCCTGCTCACTCCAGACCTGCAGCACGAAAGGCCACCAGACGTTGTCAAAGGCGCCAGTTATGTCGAAGAGCAGCGCGACGACGTATCTCCGCTCTGAGATAGAGACCATCCGACGCAGCTCCACGATCGCGTCCTCCGTCGACTTTCCGGGCATGACGCCGAACTGCCGATCGCAGAGCATCCCCGACGACAATGACGTCTGGGTGAGTCGCTCCTTTAGGAGCTTCTCGAAGAATTTCCCTATAACGGGGAGGAGGCGTATGGGTCTATAGGATTTCGGGTCCTTGTCCTTGTCTTTCAGAAAGACTCTAAGCGAGCTCTCCTTCCAAATCGAAAGAAAGACGTCCCACCGGAGGTACCAGTTGAAAAGCCTAACTAACTGACCGGGTATTGTCCTTGAAACTGCCCGCACGACTGCAACGTCTACGAGGTAGAGGCCGGGCGCTTTCTTGGACTTCAGAGATTTTGCGACCGCAACGATTTCTGCCTCTTTGAAGAACGGGGCGTCGTCGGTGTTTGGCGCGATGTGTGCGCTTTCTCTGATGCCACGCTGCTCAGGCGTGTCCTCATTCCTCCTGTCTTCCGAGACGTGCACCTCCAGCAGGGGTCCGGCAGTTTCCTCTAGGGTGATGGTCGAGGAGTTTTCGGTTCGAAGGCTGCTTAGCAGCATTTCGTCCACCCGGAGCTTCTGAGCCGCGTGTTTGTACACGAATCCCCAGGGCTCCGAGTTTCCTACCTCCGTTACAAATTTTTGCCAGCTCTTGTTCTTAGTCATCCGCAGCCTCACGCCGTACTTTCGCAAAGCTGCGCAGTACTCGGCGTTTTGCGAAACGCGTCGACTTATCACTCTCCCGCTGGAGAGCCTGTCTATTCCTATAGACATCCTTTTTGAGGATCGTCAATTCTTTCGTCCACCATGGGTTGAACTTTCTAAATCGCCTCTTTTTGGGCATGGCCCGTTTTGAGGCTTCTATGAGGACTTCTGTGAGGACTTTTGCGAAGCTTTCCACGTCCCGGCCAGACTCCACGTCTAGGACCTCGAGTCTCGATCTGGATAGATCGATTAGGCTCTCAGCGAAGCTCTCCCAGTCGGCCCGATTTACACCGAACCGAGCAGTGGTCAGAGTGCGTTGATCCTCGCCCCTGACCTTCGGCACCCTCAGCCTGATGTCAAGGGAGTTGTCGCTCATCGTCCAGCCCTCTCTAACCTTCCACTCACCAACGAAGCGGCTCATGGCGGCGGATGCCAGAATTACGTCAATGTGTGACGAGCTCCATCCTGATCAAAAGGTAGGAGGCTGTCCTTGAGCATTGAGGATTTTCCAGCCGCAACCGCGGATGAATTTCTCTAGCTTCCTGCCTCGGCTGTCTAATTTACGATCACCCCACATAGGGGATCTCGCGTTGGCATCCATGCCTATTATTAGTCTCTGCCTCCTCAGAAAATGAAACACCGCCTCGAGGTGTCTGAGGTGCCCCTCGATCTCTTCACTGTACTGAAAGTAGCACGACACTGCGTAGAACGCGAAGCCGGGTGCTCGCACCTCCACACGTGCACAATGTGGGGTGGTGAGCTGCGAGATTGTCAGCATTTGTATTTGTGGATTGCAGTTTACAACTGCCGCCCACGGGCGTTCTTTCCGGGTTGCCGCTATGCTGACTGCTAACCCTAGCTCTTCACACGAGTAGACCTTGCCTTGCTTCCCGGTATTAGTTTCCCGCAATAACAGGATATCCAGCTTTTTGCAGGCAATTAATCGACGGATCTCTCCTATAACGGCCCTTGAACGCCTCATATTTTGCTGGAAAATCCTAATTCTCGTGGTTCTCAACAACGCGGGTGCTATCACTGGTCGATACCAGAGGTATGGAGAATAGATTTGAATTTACAGCACCTATATGGGTTTGGGAAAATTTCTCTCTTTCTTCGCGGTTCACGATTTCTGGCGCGTGCCTACTTTCATCCAAATTTCTTTTAAAGTTCCTATCCTGCATCGTTCGGTTTCCCTGTACCGACGCGAGCATATTATCGCACCTTCCTAATACAATGCGGACAGTTCGAAGACTGCAGCTCCCCATTTTCGACTCTAATCTGCCTGACTGCTTCCCTTCAGCACGCCCAGGACGCTCAGCACGCGTAGGATAGGGAGCCTTAGAGGCCCGATGATCCTTCCTTTTCTTCTTCTTTCTTTCTAAATTTTTAATTTTACCAATATTGTTCCCACGAGAGAGGTGGAAAGGAGGTCGGGTAACGGTCGGGAAATTTTGGTCAGGAAATTCGGATTCCCATGGATTTATTGCGAGGAAGTCCACCTGAGAATAGGGATAATGACGCAAGGAAATGTTATACTTGTAAATTCAGAGAAAGGTTGGATGCGATCCATCGCAGTGCGAGAGAACACTTGAATCAAATCTATGCGAGTAAAGGATCGCTATGATCAGAAAGTTAATCGGATCAATTTCAAAATACGACAAAAAGTTTGGTTATTTAATCCTCAAAAAAGGAAGGGAAGAGCCCTGAAATTACAGAATAATTGGGAGGGGCCTTATGAGATTGTCAGGCAGCTTAGTGAAGTAGTTTTTGGAATTCGCAAATCGGCTAGGCATAGACAAAAGGTTGTTCATTCAAATAGAATAACTCCATTTTTTATAAGATAAACTCTTAATTCTATTTTTTTGCCAGGATGAAGTCTTGGGTGCTTCTGAAGTTTTGTTGTGGTGTTGACATTCGAAGAGGAAAATGGGATTGGAAATTAAGTTGAGAATTTCCAGTTTCCCGGAATATGCTTGTTAGTCGTCCAATGGAAGAAGACCGTCTCGCTCGCGGTTTTTTGGTCCCTGTGGCTTTTCTCCGCGAGGCTAAGGGCAAATGCAGAGACGGGGACAAAAAGAAATCCTTTAAAGATGTTAGGGACCACGGGGAAGTTATACTCCCCCCCTTTTTGTCTGAAAACTTCGTCAAGACTGGAAGGACGAAAGAAGAGATTCGGACGGCGTTCAAGGAGGGCTAGCAGTTCTTAGGCTTTGAAGGAAACCGGAACAAGAAGACTGGCCCAAAAGGTCCCGGAGACTGATCATCTCCTAGAGGACGGAGATAAAGATGATGTTCTAAAGGCGAAGAATTAAGATCCTCAGAATCCTTGATTGAGATCAGGAATTCATGGAGTCCGGTAACCTGTAACAGCAGCTCAGGGTAGGACAAGATTCATGAAGATCTCTGGAGTCAAGGAAGAGGATGACATTGCCTAAGAGAATAGTCGGGACGACAATTTGAAGAGACGGGGGCAGTGTTACGCTCCCGTATATACGTCTTGCTGAACGTGGAATGTGTCGACGCTCATCTTAGCAACCGTTGTTAGCGTTGCTGTTGTTGTTTACAGAAAAGGTAATTTTCTGTGGAGCGATCGAGCGGTTCGGTCGAATTACGTTGAGAGTTTCCTCTGAATAATTGTTCTCGTTTGCAAGCTTTGTACAAAGCTTTGTTTATATTAAAGAGTTCTTGTTATTTGTTCATGGGAGTGTTGCTTACTATTTACATGGGTGGTCGTGAGTGAGAAGAAAACGACGCTTGAGCGTAACAGTATGTTAGTTCGCGCCGCCTCCTGCCATGCAATTCTGCCAGGCAGGGGTAGACAGCCTCCGTCGTCAGTCGCCCGAACTCCCGTGGGGCGGACATCACGTCCAATCACCGCTCAAGTGTTCGGACGACCGCCTAGGATCTTAGGGTCACCAGACCCCTGGCCAATACCGCCTCCCCCCTCTCGTGGAGCTCCTTTATCCTCCAATAGAGGATACTCTGCTCTTCAGCTAGGAGCTCCACAGGGGGGTAGCTGGCCAGGGTCGTCGCCGCCATATACGATATGGAGCGGCACCCCCATATCGCCCTCACGACCACCGTCCTTAGCGCCTGGCGCAAAAGGTTTGTGCCTCGGACGGTGGCCATTAGCTGGGGCGCCCATATAGGCGCCCCATAGAGGGTGATCGAGGGAACCACTCCCACGTACAGGCGGTGAGCGTGCCACCCCGGGCCCTCCTGGGTTTGCATTAGTCTGGCTAGCGCCAGACCGGCTTTCCTCACCCGGCGGGCCAGGTTCCTAAAGTGGGCCCTAAAATCCCAACGGCTGTCCAACGTCAGGCCCAGATATTTGATCTTGGGCCCGACGCGGACGCGGGCTCCGCCCATCGAGACCTAAGTCTCCGGCGGCGCCCCAGGGCTGCCATCATGGAGAAAAACGGCTTCCGTTTTCTGAGGCGTCACCTTTATACCCAGGCTTTCGATGGTTCCCACCACCGAGACCAGCTCAACCTCCGCTTGCAGGCGGGCTTCTCCCCAGTTCTCCCCCCGGCCGCCTCTAGCGTGTCATCCGCATAGCAGATGACGTGGCAGCCAGGGGGGAGAGGCGTGCGCAGTACCCTACCGAACGCTATGTCCCATAGCGGAGGACCCAATACGGACCCCTGCGGGACACCGCGTTCCATATTCCGCCGGCCTTAGACCTCGCCTCTCTTGGAGTAGGTGAGGTCCCTGTCTCCAAAGTAGGCCGCCAATATACGCCGGAGATAGGCGGGCACCCGATGGTGTTCGAGAGCCCGCCCGATTTCCGGCCAGGGCAGGGTGCTGATGGCGTTAGTTATGTCTAAAGACGCAGCCAACAACACCCCGCCCTCCTCCTCCACGACGGCACGGGTCAGTTCCCGAACGTATTGTATCGCGTCGAGCGTTGACCGTCCGGGCCTGAATCCGTATTATCTGTCGTGGTCCGGCCCCACTGAAGACAAGTGCTGGACGATGCGTTCCACGATGATGCGTTCCAGCATCTTGCCCGCCTCGTCCAGCAGGCAAATTGACCTGTAGGCAGGCGGCCCGTCGAGTACTTTGCTAGCTTTTGGGAGGACCAATTTGGCCCTCCTCCACTCCTGGGGGAAAACCGCCTCCCTAAGGCACCCGTTTAATAACCCTCTCGTGGCTGCGGCCATGTTCCCTTCGCCGACGGCGAGAGCCCAGGCGCAGCCAGGAATGCCGTCGGGGCCCGGGGCTTTGCCCCTGGCCCCCCAACTTTCTCCTGGCCCTGGTGAACTCCTCCGGACCGACCTCCAGTTCTTCGCCCCACTCCCCTCCTTCTGGGGAGGGGAGCTGGGGAGTGCCCCCCCTCCACCCTCGGAAAGAGGGTGTCGACGAGATTCTCGAGGACCTGGGGGTCCATCGACTCCGTGGGTGGGGGCGCCCACGTACGGATCTTACCGACCGTCCGCTTGTACGGGCGCCCCCACGGATTGTCGTCCAGGGAGCTCACCCAGTTGCTTCCAGGGTCCCTTTTTCGCCTCAGCTATGGCGACCTTGAGGGCTTTTCTCGCATCGAGATAGCCTTCTCTTTCCCTCGCGGCATCCTCGTCGTTCTCCCGGGCCTGGGAGTACTCCCGCCTGGCCTGAATACAGGCCTGGTGGAGCTCGGCCAAGGCCTCACTCCACCAATACGCGGCCCGGCGACGACGGGGGTGGGACCGGGGCATCGCGACCTCGCACACCGCCGTCACGATATCCACCATTTTCCCAGCCCTCTCCAGGGGGCTAGCATCCCACTCACCTGGCCCCTCTCCTAGGTGTTGGGTGGCCAGGAGGTTGGCCGCCTGGGACATGTCCGCATTCAGCTGACTGATGTCCCACTTTCGGGGGAGGAACTTCGGTCCCCGCCCTGGGCGGCAGTCCAGCACCTGCGGAGGTGCGGCGGGACTGAGGGTCCAGACTATATCTGTGATCCAATAACGTCTCGTCCTTGGTCACCACCGCCCATTCCCGGAAAATCCGGGTGGCCGAAAGGGAAGCCCAGGTCAAATCAATGACCGACTTTCCCTTCAGCCGCACATAGGTGCTGGCCGACCCCCTGTTCATCAACAGGAAGCCGAGTCCCGCCGCCCAGCCGATCACGGCGTCGCCCCTCCGGGAATCCCCCTGCCGGGGACTGCAACCCCATTCCGTGGAGTGGGCGTTGAAGTCCCCGGCAACCACGACGGGTCGGGGGTAGTATCATCGCACCACATCCCCGACCTCATCAAGGATCCCCATAACATTGGGCGGTTCGCCGAGACCAGCTTTATTTTTGCGGTGGGTGAGGTACACTCCCACCACACTAATGGGCCTCCAGTCAACCGCCACGTACGAGGTTCCCTTCTTCCTGTATTGACGGGGGGGACCCCGATGTGGGGTTGGCTACCATGGCCACCAAGCCGTTCCGGCTCCCGAACCAGTCTGGACTGCTGACCGGGATCCAAAACGGCGCGGTGGACAACCCCAGCCCGGCCTCCAGTTCCTTTAGCCCTTGGACAAAAAGGTCCTGGGCTCTGCGGCCGCGGCCGAGGTTGGCTTGCAGCGTCCGGAGGAGTGGCGTGAAAGCTACGCTTCCAGCCCATCCTCCGGGCTACCCACCTTTACTCCCTCCGTTGGTGCTTCCTGCGTCGCTTCGGCTCTATCCGGGGGGTTTCGGCCATGGTAACCTCCACTTCGGGTGCCTCCGTAGAGGCGCAGGGAGTCCCTGCCTGAGCTTCCTCTTCCTCTGGTAAGTATGAGGAGAGGTCAGCAGACTGTGGAGTCAGGGGGGCGCATCCCCTGACTCACCTATCTCTAGGGCTGTTGGGGGCGCGCTGATGGGCTCCACCCTCCTCACCTTTTCGGCATTCTCCCTTTCCTCATTTCCAACAGTCTCGGGATCCGTCGGTGCAGCGGCGTCCATCTCGTCAACCCCTCTCTTCCTCGGGGTTCTCTGTTGGAGCGGCTCCGACTGGGTTGTGTCCATTGCCTCTGGGGAAGCTTGGGCCTCCCCCTGCCACGGATCCAACTCCATCTCCTGGGTGGGGGGCTCTCTCCTCCACCCTCCCCTGTTCTGGGTCCGCCGTTGAGGGGGAAGCCGGTCTGGTCTCCCCCTTCCTTGACTCGGGGTTCTTCCGTACGATAGAGGGGTTCCCTGCCTCCACCCCGGATCTTGAGTCCTCCTTGTTCCCCTTCAGTTTGCCCTTCCGCCCCCAATTCCTCGGGGGTTTGCAAGCCGGCCTACGAACCTTGTGGTTGGCCGGCCCACCCCTTTCTACGCACACCGTGCATTTTGCCGAGGCCGCCTCGCAGTGTTTGGCACGGTGACCGGGGGTACTGCAGCCATAACAAGTATCGTCGATGGCGTTTCTGTACCGCTCGCGCACGTGGTCGCATTCCAGACACCTGAAACACAGCGCTGCGCGAGTGGGCAACACCGCCACCCCGGCGCGGGTCCAGTCAACCTGGACCCGCTCCGCAGCGGCAACCTTGCGGCCGCCGCTTGCGGACACCGTACCACCACTGTCGTCTTCCCTTGCTGGGGTACTCGGAGTTCGCCCACAGACACCTCTGTAGGCAGGCACCCCCAGCGAGGGACGTAGCCTCCGCCACCTCCTGAGCCCTGATAGTCAGGTCCAGGCCGGTGAGCCGAAGCGTTGCGGAACTTACCGGTCTCTGGACTAGATACTCGGGGCCCTTCTACGCCGCCAGCTTGCAGAGCTCCTCCGCAAGCCGATCGGCGGATGCCTCGGTGTTGCGGCCAGGCACCTCCACCAGTAATGCCCCCGTAAGGGCCCGGCGGATCCTGAGGGATCCCGAGATCCCCAGGTCCGCCGGCTTGTTGCGGCGCCTGACCTCTGCCATAACCTGGCCGTATACGCGTCCAGGTCTTTCTCCGCCTCCACTTTCCTCCTTATCGCCTCTATCTCTCTTTTCTCATGGAGGCCGACTCCGAGTCCAATCGTGGCCTTCCTTCCCCTTGGGTCCCTCTTCTGGACCGGCTCAGGAATAAACTCCTGCACCCTAATCTCGAGAGACGAGTTGGAGCTTCCGTTTATCCCTCCCCCTTTCTCTTTTCCAGCGTTATGGAGCCGCTTCATCCAGGACTAGCATTGTTATTGGTGGCTGTGTCAGCAGTGGTCACCTTACTGGTGGTCACCTTACCAGTGGCGTTCGCGGGACTCGTCGGAATAAACTTCCCTGTCTTTGGGTCTCTATTCCCCCAGACCCTGCACTTTTGGGAAAGCATGATGTGCGATATGACCACTGGTTTCCCAGTAGTCCTCGTCCCTTCCGCGTTCGCGTCCGCGCAACCCCCCTTCGCCCGCGTGTCCTCCTTTTTACTACAAACGAGGCCCAGTTTATTCGCGCCCGGCGTCTTGTCAGGGATCTTGGCTCAGATCTCCGGACCTCTAAAGATCCCTCGGTGGATGGTCGCCCTGCTTGCTCCCGAGGGCTCGTTTCACCACCCTCCCGGTAGAGGGGGTGCTTCCCATCTATCGAGGGGGGTTCGTCTCCCTCGTCGCGTGGCTGCCCTTCTTCTTTAACGCGAGGGCTCACGGTGAGCCTTCCGGCGGAGGCCGCCCTTCCGACCGATATTGGCCGGGGTCTCCCGCGTTGAACGGCCGCTTGATCTTGGTGTCGCGCAGGTTCGCCTTGTCAGTTCCCCGATGGAAGCGGCCCCTTCGACCGCCAAACGCGGACGAGGCTAAGGACCAATTTTGGTCTTTCTTGTCGGAGGCAGGAGAGGGAGAAGTCAAGCTTTCCCCACTTCTGCGCCGGTAAGAGGGTACTCCCTCTTATTGGTCGGCCCGTCGTCAGTTGACGACTTAGCGGAGATCGGGACCGTCTCCCCGCCAAGACACTCCGCAGGCACAGATTCTGTCCTGGAGCCCGCGCTGCACCCCATAGTTAGCCCATCGTACGATGACGCGGGGGAGGCTGGGACGATACCTCCATCAACGTACCGGTTCCCGGTTCCGAGTCCCGGGATGTTCTTTTTCTGTCATATTTGTATCCATCCAAGTGTCGAATTATTACGAGCCCGACCCACCCGGGTTTGAACTCGGGATTTCCTTCGCCTATACCGGCTGTCTACACAATATTAACGAGCCCGCCCTACTCGCGCTGTAGGGACCTTCGGGTCGTACAAGTACGACCCTCCAGTCCCTAGTTACCTCCTGGACGTAACTGCCCATCCAGAAGTGGACGCTCTTAGTAAGATCCCTCCGTATAGACCACTCCGGCATGGTAGAACCTGCCAGGGGGCCGAAGTCCCCGCCGGTATAGCTCTGTGCATCACTGGGAACTGCAAGCTCCCCTACCACGGCAAGGTGGCGTCCGCGGGGGACAAAAAAGGGACACTTCTTTGGTCCCCTTCGGCACCCAATGTCCAGCAACCCGGCACCAATGGCCATCCCTTCCAGGGGGCCCCACAGCTTGCCGGCTGTCGCCTAACGGATTAGGTCGCCCGCCCCCCGCGAGTTCCCCGTTGCTGACTATCTCCAGCCACCAAGCACCAGGGAATCCCCCCCAGATGTACAACCCCGGGTGTGTGCTCCGGATTTCCCGGATCATGAGTGTTGCGTGTATAGTTGTCAGCGAGCCGGATGTTGTCCGGGTCAGACATTGTTCGGCCCGCATCCAACACTGCGCCTAACTAATTGCCCTAAGGCTCATTAGTTCCATCATGGTCCGGCGCGGCATCACAGGCAGGGTGGTAGGCCAAAGCGCACCGGCGATACGATGCTGATCATCGGCCTGCCGCCCCCGCATAGGCGGCCCCGCCGCACCCGCGGCCAGCCGCCACCGGCATTCCCCGCATCGCCTAAGAGCGCTTCACCAGCCTTCTGCTGGGAGCGACTTCAAGGCTGCCGTGCCGGAGCCCGGCAGCAGCAGGGCCGCAAGCCACGATGTCACTGCCACCGTGACCCACACATGGACCGCAGCTTCTCTGATCCAACGAGGAGAGAGTACGACTGGGACATCGATGAATGCATCCCCTAAGTTTCCTCAAGGAATGCCCACCCGGCACCCAGAACAACCCTCCTTCGGAGGCGACCTAAGCTGGTTCATTCGACACACATATCCTCTCCGGCACTGTAACAGAAGCGGTCCCGTCCGCCTCCGTTACAGCCCCCTCCCTTCCTGGATCAATGCCGTCACCAGCCCCCTCCGGACCCCACCCCCACACTCACATTCATCCTTCCATACTTGGTCGAAACGCCTCCACAGGCTCACGGGTCCGACCTCCCACTGGTTTTATCAGTCAGGGTTCTTCCTTCCCTCCAGTTCAGATGTCTGGACCGCCAGACTCACGAGCTCGAACGCCCAGTTTGTGCGGAGCTTTCTCTCAGGTGCGGGCGTCCTCACGCTAACGAGCCGCACACCCGGGTTTGATATTGGGGTTCTTCCTTCCCTAATAATAGGTTGCTTGCCCACTAAGTCAAGCCTTCGAGCCCTCGCCCGCGTTTGATAACGGAGTTTTCAATCTCTGGAATAGAGTGCTCATGGCTAACGAGCCCACTAACCCGGGTTTATATAATGGGTTTTCCTTCCCCTCGACGGATTGTCTTGCAACCTCCCAGATTAACGAGCCCAATGCCCGGGTTTTGTATTGGGGTTCTTCCTCCCCTTCACATAGGTTGCTTGCCCACGAAGTCAAGCTCTCGAGCCCTGGCCCGGGTTTTGATAACGGAGTTTCCAATATCCGGAATAGGTTGCTCAAGGCTGATGAATCCACTAACCCGGGTTTTTACAATGGGTTTTCTTACCCTTCGTCGGGTTGTCTGGCAACCTCCTAGGCTAACGAGTCCGATACCCGAGTTTTTACAATGGGTTTTCCGTCCCCTCGTTGGGTGCCTGGAAAATAGGCTAACAGGCCTCATCGCCACGAGTTTTATTATGGATCTCCTTCCCTTCGTTCGGATGCCTCTTGAAGGCGAGGCTGACGAGCTCGAACGCCCGCGCTGAAGGGTCCTTCATGCCGCTCAAGAGCAGCCCTCCAGCCCCTTAATGCTTCGAGAGGCAGCTGCTCATGTCGTAGCATGTATTAGTCGCTCTTAGTAGCCACTCTCCTCGGTTCACTCTCGAACATGGAATCCTAAGATTCCAAGTCGAGTCCATCCCCTAGGATCATTGTGGCCGTCAAGCTTCTGCACCACGAGAAAGTGGCGACCATCGCAGAAGAAAAAGGGGACACTTTTTTGGTCCCCTTCGCCACCCAATATCCAGCAACCCGCCACAACCAACGGCCATCCTTTCCAGAGGGCCCCAATGCTTACCAGCTTTCCCCTGATGGATCAGGTCGCCCGCTTCCCACGGGTTCCCCGTTGCCGACTATCTCCAGCTACTAAGCACCAGGGTACTCCCTCCTAGATGAACAATCCCCGGATGTGTGCTCCGGATTTCCCGGATCATGGGTGTTGCGCGTATAGTTGTCAGCAGTCCGGACATTGTCCAGGTCATACGTTTTTCGGCCCGCATCCAACCATTGCACCTAGCTAATTGCCCTAAGGCTCGTCAGTTCCATCACGGTCTAGCGCGGCATCACAGGCAGGGTGGTAGGCCGAAGCGCACCGGCGATACGATGTTGATTATCGGTCCGCCGCCCCCGCACAGACGGCCCTGCCGCACTCGCGGCCCACCGCCACCGGCATCCCCGGCACCCATACAGAGCGCATCACCAGCCCTCTGCTGGGAGCAGCTCTAAGGCCGCCGTGCCGGAGCCCGGCGGCAGCAGGGCCGCAGGCCACGACTACGCCGCCACCGTGACTCACACATGGACCGCAGCTTCGCCGATCCAACGTGAAGAAAGTACGACTGGGACACCGGTGAGTGCATCCCCCAAGTTTCCTCAAGGAATGACCACCCGGCATCCAGAACAATCCTTCGGATGCTACCTAAGCTAATACATTCGACACACATATCCTCTTTTTTTTATAACGCAAGGGAAACCCATCATGGGTACCCTCGCCCCCTGGGAGGGGCAGGAGGTTATGTGAGACTCTTACTCACTAAAACCTCTGCGGGATGTCTACTGATCGGGTCAAGTTGGCGGAGTCAGGGGAACTGCGCCAGCATTCTCTCCCCGACACCACGGCCCCAGGGCTCATTGAGAGCCCCACGCCCAAGTGCCGCACCCCCAAGCCCTTCTCCGCTAGGAGAAGGTGAGGACGGGGCGCCCCGATCGGGTTGGCCTTCTGGTTCCGCTTCCGGGAGAGGGGACATGCCTACACGTGGCCCTTGCCATGCGCGGGAGCGAGAGTTCAGACTCTCTGCACCCCACTGCCCGGGCCAGGACACGGCGCTCCCTATCCCATGTAGAGCATTCGGCCAGGGTGTGTTGCACGGTGTCGTCCAGCTCCGGGCAGTGATGACAACTGGTGGTGGGCTCTTTCCTGATCCGGTGCAGGTAATAATCGAAGCATCCGTGTCCGGTCATCACCTGCACCAAATGAAACATGAGTCAGCGCCCCCTCCTGCCTGCGAAATCCGCCAGGCAGGGGCGGACGGCCGTCGTCGTTAGTCGCCCGAACTCCCGCGGGGCGGACATCGCGTCCTCCTACTGCTGCAGAGTCCGGGCAACCACCTGAGACCTCAGGGCCCTCAGCTCCCTGGTCGTTGCCTCCCCCCTTTCGCGGAACTCCTTGGTTCTCCAGTACAGGATGCACCTTTCTTCTGCAAGAAGCTCCACTGGGGGGGGAGCCGACCAGGATCGTCGCCGCCATGTACGCCACGGAGCGGAACCCTCGGATCGCCCTCACGGCCACCGCCCTCAGCGCCTGGCGCATGAGTTTTTGCCTTGGGCGGTGGCCAACAGATGGGGCGTCCATATTGGCGCCCTATAGATGGCGATCGACAGGACCACTCCAACGTACAGACGGCGAGCATGCCAACCCGGTCCCCCTTGGGTCTGCAATAGCCTGAGGAGTGCCAAGCCTGCCTTCCTGATCCAGGGGGCCAGGTCCCTAAATTGGGCTCTGAAGTCCCACCGGCCGTCCAACGTCAGGCCCAGATACTTTATCGTGGGTCCGACGTGGACGCGGACTCCGTCCACCAATACCCGGGTCTCCGGTGACGCCTCGCGGCTGCCGTCGTGGAAGTAGACGGCCTCCGTCTTTTGGGGCGCAACCTTTAGACCCAGATCGCTAATAGTGCCCACCACCGTCGCCAGGCCCACCTCCGCGTTGAGGCGGGCATACCCCAGCTCTCCCCCCCGGCTACCTCCAGAGTGTCATCCGCGTAGCAGATGACGTGGCAGTCGGGGGGAGGCATCCCACCGCCCTGACCAGGACTCGGCGTCGCAGACTTCACGCCTTGTATTCCGCGAGAGCGTGCCGCGCCGAGTCCACCGGCTCCGGGCAGTGGTGGCACCCGATGGTGGGTTCCTTCCCTATTAGGTGCTATTACCTTCCCGCCCCCTTGGGGAGGGGCGGGGGTTATGTCGGACTCTTACCGACTAAAACCCCTGCGGGATGTCTACCTGTCGGACCGTGAGGAGGGGAATTATGGGAACTGCTCCCGCACTCCCCCCAACCCCCCCGCCCCAGGGCTCTAATTAAGAGCCCCTCGCCTTCTTGTACCGCACCCCCCTTCCCCTTTCGGGGAATTAGTGGGAGAGGTGCAGTCCCCGGCGGGTAACCCTGCCGGTTGGCCTTCTGGTGTCACCTTGGAGGAAGGGGACATCCACCCTTCCTCCTTCCCCCCCTTCTTGAAGGGAGAGGGGGGATTTTGGGGGGGTGGGCCCGACGCCAGTCGGGATTTCCACCTCCTCTTTTCCCTCCTATCCGATCACTCGGGGAAGCGGGAGGTATCCTCCTCGCCCCCCTCCGAGTGACGGAACCAGGCACGAGGTGGCCGAGGGAGGCGGCGGCCCGTGTAGGCCAGCACCCTTTCCTCGTCCGATGTGCCACCTCGGGCCCGCTGTA
Organism: Harpegnathos saltator; assembly: GCF_003227715.2. NCBI lineage: Eukaryota > Metazoa > Arthropoda > Insecta > Hymenoptera > Formicidae > Harpegnathos > Harpegnathos saltator. Next base: position 122,152 of record NW_020229973.1, read on the forward strand.
GATTCCCCCCTAGGGGAGCGCCGCTACGCCGTCCTCTCCGACGGCGTTTGCCAGGCCGGTTCCTCCATTCGGCGGCCTCCTTCTTGGAGATTACCTCCCCGCAGAAGAAGGCTGCCGCGTCCCACGCCCTCTAACTCCCGCACATGGCTCGCACCAGGAGCCAGAGCTCCCCGTCGCGGCAATCCACTGCCCCGAGCAGGACCCGGCGCTGCTCATCCCATGCTGCGCAGGCAGCTAGGGTATGCAGCGCCGTGTCCTCTTGCTCGGGGCAGTGGTGGCACCGAGTGGTGGGCTCCTTCCTTATCCGGTGCAGGTATCTCCCGAAGCATCCATATCCGGTCAATACCTGCACCAGGTGGAAGGTCATTCCACGCCCCATCCTGTTTGTCATTTCTGACAGACAGGGGCGGACAGCCTCGGCCGTTGCGAGACCGGACTCTCGGGGGTCGGCTAGCAAGCCTTCCCACCGTTCCAGGGTCCGGTCTCTGGCCTGAGTAATCAGGGCCTTCAGGCCCCTGGCCGTCAGCTCTCCCCCCTCGCGGAGCTCCTTTACCAGCCAGTAGAGGATTCTCCTCTCCTCGGGTAGGAGCTCCGCAGGGGGGGAGCCGGCCAGGGTGGTCTCCGACATGTATGACACGGTGCGGAACCCCCGAATCGCCCTGATCATGAGGGACCTAAGGGCCTACCTCATTAGCCGCTTGGCCACCGCGGTGGCCAGCAACTGAGGAGCCATATAGGCGCCCCGTACAGGGCGATCGAGAGAATCGCACCGACATAGAGGCGGCGAGCCTGCCATCCTGGGCGCCTTTGGGCACGCATCAGCCCGGCCACGGCCAGTCCGGCTTTGCGCATTCTAGGGGCCAACTGCCTGAAATGTGGCCCGAATGACCACCGGCTGTCCAACGTCAGCCCGAGATATTTCATCGTCGGCCCGCCGCGGACGTGGGCGCCATCGACTAGGACCCGACTAGGGGAGCGCTCTGGCGGCGCTCCCCGACGTCGGACGTGAAAGAACACAACCTGAGTCTTCTGGGGCGCCACCTTGAGACCCAGGTCTCCGATGGTTCCCACCACCGATGCCACTGCCACCTCCGCGCGGAAGCGGGCCTCCCCCCAGGTTTCTCCGTCGGCCACCACTGACGTATCGTCTGCGTAGCAGACGACGTGGCAGCCGTTGGGGAGCGGAGTGCGAAGAACCCGGACGAAGCCGATGTCCCAATGCAGGAGGCCGAGCACCGACTCCTGCGGGTCACCGCGCTCCATGTTGCCAGCCTTGAACCCCGCCTTCCTTCGTGAAGGCGAGGTCTCTGTCCCCGATGTAGGCGAACATTATCCGCCGGAGATAGGCGGGCACCTCGAAGTGCTCGAGGGCCCGTCCTATCTTCGGCCAGGGCAGGGTGTTGAAGGCGTTGGATATGTCTAGCGACACTGCCAACAACACCCCACCCCTTATCTCCACGACCGCACGGGTCAGGTCCCGGACCCACTGGATTGCATCCAGCGTGGATCGTCCGAGCCTGAACCCGTATTGGCGGCCGTGAAGGTCCAGCCCACTCGAGGAAATGTGCTGGACGATGCGGTCCGCGATGATGCGCTCCAGCATCTTGTCCGCCTGGTCCAGCAGGCAAATCGGCCTGTAGGCTGACGCACTACCGGGCTGCTTGCCCTCCTTCGGGAGGAGGGCCAATTTTACCCTCCTCATCTCTGGGGGAAGACCCCCTCCCTGAGGCATCCTGTCATGACCCTGCATGTGGCTGCGGACAGGTCCCTTTCGGCCAACGCGAGAGCCCAAGCGCAGCCCGGAATCGCATCGGGGCCAAGGGCTTTGCCCTTACCTCCGAGCTTTCTCCGGTACTTGGCGAGCTCCTCTGGAGTGACCTCCAGGCCTTCGTCCCAGTGTCCCTGCCCCATCTCTGGGGAAGGGATCACTAGGGGGCCCCCTTCCGCCCTCGGAAAGATGGCGTCCAGGAGCCCGTCTCTCCCGGCCCGTGAGATGCTAACAGGCAGGTCCACTGACTTTATGGTCGGCTTTCCTGCCTAAATCTGCGCATACTGGGCAGCGTACCGCCGCCGCCTGACACTGTTTGGCGCAGTGGCCAAGGGTACCGCAACGATAACAATTATCGTTGCGGTCGACGGCGATCCCACACCGCCCGCGCACGTGTCCTTGCTTCAGGCATCTGAAACAGAACTCCGCGCGGGCGGGCAGCACCATCACCCTGGTTCGGCTCCAGCCAACCTGGACCCACCCCGCCTTGGCAGCTTTACTGGCCACCGCGAGCGCCACTGTCGTGGCCGTCTCCCGCTGGGTGAGGCTAAGTTCACCCACGAAAACTTCCGCAGGCGGGCATCCCCCCACGGGATCCACAGCGGCCGCCACCTCATCGTCCCCGACCGTCGCAACCAGACCGGTGATTCGCAACATTGCGATCTTCACCGGTCTCTGCGATGCGATAGTCGGGACCCTTTTCCGCTGCCAGCTTGCGGAGCTCCTCCGCAAGCCAGTCGGCGGAAGCCCCAGCGTTGAGGCCAGGAACCTCAATAACTAAAGCCCCGGTTCGGGCCGTCCGGATCTTTAGGGCCCCCGGTATGCCCACGTCCGCCGGCTTGATCCGGCGCCTGGCCTCATCCATGAACTCTTTGTACGAGTCCTTCAGACACGTTACGGTGACGGCAGCTGATATAGGCGGCTTCGGCACCGCCGCCGTAGCTGTCGCCCTCCTTTCTTCGGGCCAAGAGCAGGCTTAGGAAGGATTGTTCCTACCCTCTCCTTCTCCTCCTCCTCTCCTCCTTCCTCTTCTCCTTTCTTCCGACCATCTTACTCCACGCCGTTAGACCTGGAGCACCGGGTACCTGGGAGGTGGTCGTCTGGGTTGCCTTAGTGGGCCTGGGGTCTTGGCCTGCTGGTGCGCCCGCCTTCTTCCCCCCTCTGGTCTTTCCGTTGCCAGGGCCTGCTACCGCCTTCTTCCGGTCCTGTCCCTGACCTTTCCCTTCCCCTGCCTTGGCCGGGGCCCTACTGATGGGTTGGGAGGAGACCGCCTTGGTATTCTTCTATTCCAGCGTATGGACCTCCGGCCCCTGGGTCTCCTTCCTCAGCAACTGATGCTCCTGCTCCTGCAGCTCCTGCTTATTCCTCTCCGCCCGCCTCAGCCTCTTCTCCTTCCTCTTTTCCGCATCAGTTCTCTTCCCCTTCTGTGCTTGTTTCTCGCTCGTCCCCACGCTCCTATCCCCGGCCGGTTTGGCAAGCGCCTCTCCGACCGGAGAAGTCGGAGCGGAGGGGGCAGCGAGTATCCGCATCAACTCCTTCACATCGGGGATCCATGATCCCTTATCCGACACCACCTTCTCCCTACATTGGAAGAAGTAGTCTATCCCCCTTGAGAAAACCTTGTACATTGCCTTACTTTCCGGCTTCAGGTTCATCTGGGACAGACTGTTATCCAATTCCTTTTGAACCCCTATAATACGGGATTTTCATGGCTGGAGGGGGGCATCCGGCGGCATGGTGTCGTCGTATGACGGAATCTCATAATCGGGACTCCCCTCACAGCCTCCTCCGCTGAACTCGAAGAGCTCTCGATTGTGGCCTTCTTCTGGATCTTCCTCTTCTTAGTCCCTACTAGGCCCGGGGGTACCTCCTTCTCTACCGAAGCCCCGCTCCCTCCTACCATCTGGGCGTACATCATGGCCACAATCTGCGGCGTAGGTGCTGGACCGATCGCGATCTCTTGGTCCTGGCTTCTTCCTCCAGGCTCCGGAGCTTGACGCTGAGTGCTCTCAGTTACTTCCGGAGTTCCTCCGTATCCTTGTTGACGACTGAGACTGCCCCCTTCTCCTCTCCCTATGCAGCGACCCTCGCGGTGAAGGTCGTAATGACGGCCTCGAAGATGGCCGCGGCGCGATCCATTAGTGACACGAAGTTCCCCTTCAGAGTTCTTGATCTCCGTGCCACCAACCTGATCGCGCTAAGAACTCGGCCCATCTCCGAGACCAGCTCCGCCGATTTGGCTTTTCTCAGGAGCGCTCTCGAGGCGGAGTCCCTAAAGACCTCCTCGGCAGGGCGCGTATCCTTGAAAGACCGAAGGATTCTCCTCGAGGAGATCTGCAATCTCCGCCTCGAGGCGGACTTCCGCCTCCTCCTTCTTCCTCAATGCTTCCGCCTCCCTCTTCTCCCGCAGTCCTATGCCCAAGCCAGTGGTAGATTTTCTGCCTCGTGAATCCCTCTTCCAAACCAATATGGGCTCAGAAGACGGCTATTGTAGTGGAGTCGGTGTTACCTCCACTGAGACGATGGAGCTTTCAATTGTTTATTCCCTCATCCTTTTCCCCCTACCCTCGGTCTTGGCCTCGCACGCATTGGCCCTGCCAGTGATCACAGCGGTGGTAAAGTTGGTGGCCTTGCTCGTGCTGGCCACATCGCTGGTGTTGGCAATGGTGATGTTGGGATCAGACGGGACAAATCTGCCCAGGCTGTCCCTCACCTTTATCCTCGACCTTTGGGAGAGCAACACGTCCGAAACTACTTTCGGCTTCCCCGATTTGCCGATCGTGTTCGCGTTCGCGTCCCCTCCCCGTTTGCGCTTGGGCCCCCCTCTTACTCGAGAGAGGGCCTGGCCTTTCCTTAACTGGCGTCCTGCTAGTGACAGCAGTGCCCTTGCCCCAAGCCAAGGTCTTTCCCTCGTTGGGTAGACCGTCTTCTTCTCGGGGGTCTGCCTCACCGTCCTCCCGGCGGAGGAGGTGCATCCCGCCTTCCGGCGAGGGTTACACCGTTGCGCGGCCACCCCTTTTTACACCGAGGGCTCACGTAGCACGTCCTCCGGTGGGCACCGCTCTTCTGGCTGCTGTTCGCCAGGGTTCTACCTCCCTCGAGGAATCGAGGGGGACCCTACCACACCTGCCCCCGGGGCGCAGATCTTCCCACCCCAGGGCTCCCTTTGTCTTCGACCCATGATGCCGGACACGGAGGTCTCACCCTGGGGAGGGGCTATCCCTCCTGGCGCGGGTGGGGGTGTTTCCTAAAAGGAGCGGCCCACCGTCCCCCGCACCTACCTGGCCGATGGGTCCCGGTGGCGGGGCCGCCTGTGGCCGCTGCCCCACCGGCAAATTCCATCAGCCTGGGATGAGGGAGTGTGTGGGGAGAGCTCCCCGTTCTTATCCCCCCACTCCTCCCATCCTGCCTCCGCCAGGAGGGTGGCTGACGCCACGACCTCCATAGAGATCTCCGCCTCGGAGAACCCCATTGGCCTCTCCGCCAATGGTGGGTCCGGCGCGCGTGGGGCGGCCGTCGCTCTATCCACCACCGGCCCTGCCGGATCAGTGGGTAGTGGAGGCCGACTAACCTCGTTCCCCCAATTCACTTCCCTACCTCATTAGCCCCTTTGGGTGGCTCCGCAGGGGTCGCAGCTATTACATTATTATTATAGCTGGCATTACATTTTTGTCCGCTCCGAAGACAGGCTGGGGGTGCGAAGCAACCCCCCCCCCGCGTGCGGATTTATTTCCCCTTTCTTTCGCCGTTTTCGGCGAGAAGGGACTTCTCCTCTTGGGGCAGGTGCCAGCGGGCACCTGACCCAGACCGCTTCTAATCCCCCGGTCGATCTCCTGACTTCCCCAGTCTGGAGATCGTCCGGGGGACGCCCCGTTAATTTGAGCACGGCGTCCCTAACCATTAGGGAAGTAACCGAGTCGTCCAGGCCAATGAGACGGAGCTCAGTCCGCCTCGTCAGCATGGCGACCACGGCCTCCCCGCAAAGCGCATCTTGTAGATCCCTGACCAGGCGGTCAGCCTTCGCCTGATTGTCCTGCCCAGGCACCTCCAGCAATACCCCTCGTTGCTAACACTTTTTATCTTCAGCTTGCCAGGCACCAGGCCGACCTCTTGCAAGTCGGCCCGTTGTCTGGCGTGGACCATCTCATCTTTGATGGGATCCCCCGGCAACGCGGTGACAGTAACCACCTGGTTGCGCGGGGGGTTCCTCACTTGAGACCTTTTTTAGGAAGGAGGGAGTCCCTTCTTCGGAGCCCCTTTCGCCCCGGCCATCCCTCCTTTAAGGGGAGGTACAACTTTATTTGCGGTATATACCCCCTCCTTTCATCTGGGCGGGTTCAAGCCTAGACCCTTTCCCCTTCCCTTCACGGATGGACACACTCTCCACCCGCCTTGGCGCCCCTCCCCAACAGCCGTTGGTTGCTGCAGAAGGGGCGGGTGAGGGGAGGTCCGCTGCCCGCAACTGCGGACACTGGAGAGGGCAAGGCTCTCTCCAATATCCGCCCAATCCGAGCGATTTCAGTCTTGAGACCTCAGACTTGGATTTCCAGGGCCTCAAGACGTCCATCAGGCCCCCCTCATCCGCCATCCTACTACGATCACCCAACACCCACTCGATATTTTCGAGGCAAGTGTGGGTGAAGTCGCTCAGGGCTGCAAGAGATCTCCCCTTGTAACCCTGAGTCGTCTTCTTCGGTTCTACCCTAAGCCCCCGTACACGGCATACCCTCGAGAGCATCGGTGATCAGGTTGATGGCTGCCCTCTCCCCCGTGGACGCCACCTTGATGTGGTGGGGGAGCTTGCGTGTCCCTATGATGTACAGAGCTGTGCCGGCGGGGGCATCGGCCCCTGGCAGGTTCTACCATGCCGGAGTGGTCTGCACAGAGAGGCTAGACTGAGAGCGACCATAACACTCCTGGGCAGGTGCCTCCAGGTTTTAACAGGGTCTGGAGGGGCCCAAAGGACCTTACAGCGCGGGCAGAACGGGCTCGTGAGCCGGGTGAAGGCAACCGTCCTAGGGGAAGGAAAACACTGATTGCAAACCCGCACTTATTAGGACGTATAAACTGACACAATTGCGAGGGGCCAGGGTGCTTCGGCACTCTGGTACAGGGGACCCAGGCAACCCCGGCAGACCCTAGCCTATTATACAGTAACCCTAGTTCATGTCTCTGGGGCCGGGGGTCTTGCCTTAATTGGCCGGACCGCGAGGCGGGTCCTCTATAAAACACCACGTAATCCTACGGTTGAGGTATGCCACGCTTATGGGATGAATGGCATGACCTGCGTGACCCGTCGCTAGTGGTTCCTCACCTTGTGCACCTGGAAAACCCAAGAGACATCCTAGCCTTACCCTGGGTAATGCGTGGGCTCTACCTGGGATCGACGCCCACTTCCCGCCGTACTCGTGGGACTAAGTATGAGATCTCCAAAAACTTCAAACAAACACTTCTCCGAGTCTTTGGAATCAGAGTCCCGAAAAGGAGGGTGTAGCAACCCGCCTAAGGGCTTACCACCTGCTTCGGCAGGTAATTTTTCGACAGAGAAAGAGAGAGGAGCGAGGATGGGCAGAGATCTGCCGGCGGGTGCCATCTCCCGAGGGTTATAGTCCATCCCCCTCAACGGCTACTAAGGATAGTAGCTGGGACTACCGCCCTCACCGGAGGGCTGGTAGGGTGAGCTCTCCGCGGAGGGTAACGAGAGCGGCCACCCAACGATGGACAGGCATGTCCCTGGGGTACGGGGCCCCCGTGGGCCAGGGGGCGCCGGTACCAGGGGCCAGCAAGCCCGGTCCCCTCTGCTCGAAGAAGAAGCAGAGAGAGTTTGCCCCAATAATAACGGGGAGTCACAAGGGGCCAACCGGGGAAAGGAAGGTCTGGGAACTGGGGAGAAAGGGGGTGTCGGTGGCGTGGATCACGGGGCCGGCTGTCGTCAGCGACATCCTCCTCTCGCAGGGATTCAGATACCAGGTCCGGAGGGCACGGAGAAAGACAACGCTGCATCCAATGGGGACTAACCGGAGGAACAGCGGCGCTATCACTGGAACAAAGAGGGTAAGGCCCTCTACTAGTACAGGATCCACGTCGGCGGCCGAAATCGTTGAGAGCCCGGTCCCGGCCCTTATACCAGCCGTAAGGGGTAGGGGAAGACCGGCCACGACCGGCAAAGGGGTTGGCTTGTAGGAGAGGAGAGAGAAGGAGGCGAGGGAAAAAAGAGAGGAGCGCCTCAAGATGCTAGAGAAGGAGGCGTGGAACCTCCTCGAAAGGGGGCTCCTACATACGCTGGCGGACAAGCGCCCGGCTGAACAAGTGTTCACAGAGGCCTCCTCTCTGAATCTTATCAGGGGGCTGAGTGCAGCGGAGCTGGCCGATGAAGTGGGACGGGTAAAATTGGGGGCGGTAAAATTGATGGCGGTTCGCTCAAACACCTTGAAGGGGACATTCACCGGCCTGCTTAACCGGGCTGCTGCCACCCCCCGGGCAGCCATGGCAACGCTGATCGCCAGAACGGCAGCGCAAGATGATGGAGGAGCAGACAGGCCGGAAGTAAAGAGGGAGATCGAGGAGCTCAGGGGGAAATTAGGAAACTGCAGACGGAAAAGCTTAAGCTCCAGGAGAAGCTTCAGACGAGCAGGACTTCTGGGATCCCCCACTCAGCTCCCTCCACCAGAGCCGTCCAGGAGGAAGAAAACATACGCTGAGGTAACAAGCGGAGAGGCATCTACCTCGGCGGAGGAAGAGGGAAGAGAAGAGGAAAGGAGGAAGAAGAAGAGGAAGAAGAGGAGAGTGGCGAGGATCAGCTCCTCCTCTTCCTCCCATGCGGGGAGGTGAGGGAGGGGGATCTCTCCTGGGGGGCTGTCCCGTTTACGACAGACTCCCGGGCGAGAATCCCTCTCCAACATGGAGACCCGAGCCTGGGAAGATACAGGGGGATCTGGACTCCTCCATGGCGACCATGGCCCGTACATCCGGGGCCGGGGTGAGGCGACTGATGGATCAGAAGCGTCACCTCGTCTGGGATGGGACGGGAGCAGGGTCTCTGGGGGAGCGGGGTCCCCTATACCAACCCAGGTTTATAAAGGAAAGGAGAAGACTGCGGCAAGAGAGAGGGCCAGTCCCAGGCCCAACAGACTCCGGCGGACAGGAATAGGAAGAGGGAAAGGGCTAGGGAAAAGAAGAAAAGAAAGAAAGCAAGGGCGAGGCTCAGTAAGGAGACGGAGAAGGAGATAGCCCAAGGAAGAGGAATGGGAATTCCGGCCAAAAGATTGGAAGGTTTGGGCTTTGCAAAAGGACTGGGATTTGTGCTTCGGACAGAGGAGAAAAAGGAAGAGGCATGGTTCAAAGTCTTAGGAAGGAACGAGAAGAAGAAGGAAAGGACTGAAACGGCTTCCACTCCTCCCCCTACTAATCAGGTAGGAACGAAGAAAGGAAGGAAAGTGGCGAGGCCGGGTCAGCCGAAGCCGTCGAAGAGCGCGGCTGTCACCGTTACCTGCCTCCCCGATCGATATCGGGAATTCATGGTAGAGGCCAAGCGCCGGATAAGATCAGCAAACCTGGGTATCCCGGGGTCCTTGAGGGTTACTCAGGCCCTGAACAGGGATATGCTGGTCGAGGTGCCTGGCCTCACCGCGGTGGCAGCCGCCAACCGGCTTGCGGAGGAGCTCCGCAAGCTGGCGGCAGAGAAAGGCCCCGGCTTTCGCATCCGTAGGCCGGTCAAGATTGCAGCACTGCGACTAACCGGCCTGGATGCGACGACCGGGGCCGACGAGGTAGCGGCCACGGTGGCCCTCGCCGGGGGATGCATGCCGGAGGAGGTTTCCTCCGGTGAGGTAAGCGTCTCCCGGTGGGGAACTGGCACGGTAGCGCGGTGTCCGCTGGCGGCTGCCGCGAAGGTAGCCGCCGCGGAGCGAGTCCAGGTTGAGTAGGCTCGAGCCGGGGTGGTGGCGCCGCCCGCTCACGCCAAATTATGCTACCGGTGCTTGGAACCGGGGCATGTGCGCGAGCGCACATATAAGTGCACGATAAGGTGCAATAGCGCCACTGTCCGCAGCAGACTGTGTTACCGCTGCCGTAACCCCGGCCACCGCGTCAGAGGGTGCCAAGGGGCGGCTCGCTGCCCGGTCTGTGCCGAGACGGGCAGGCCCTCCGATCATAAGATCGGAGGGCCTGCCGGCAAACCTTCCTCCTCGAGGAAGAGGAGGGGGGTAAAGGCACAAGAAAAGGGGAGGCTACCGACAGTGGCTGAGGGAATAGAGGAGGGGGAGGCTCGACCCCACTAGAAGTTCCAGCGGACCGGATTCAGCAGCTGGAGGAGGCCAGCCCGGCTCCCTCTGCAACGAGGGACGAGAAGGACGCTCCAGGAGGGAAACAAGAAGAGGGGGATTGCTCTTTGGCGTCGTGGGGGATCCCGGAGAGAACATCGACTCCTGTCCAGATGGAGACTGAGCCTCTGTCCCAGAGAAAAAGGAGAGGGGACGAAAGGAGGAACAGGGAAGGGACAAGTGAATCCTCAGGAGAGGACAAGACGAGTAAGGTAAGACGGGTGCAGTCCGAGGACTCTCCCCCAACCACCCTAGTGGTGGGGGAGACAGAAGGTGCTCCAACCCTGTCTCCTCTCCTGGTAGTAGACGACTCCTCTTCATCCTCCAGAGGAAGGAAGGAGTGGTCAAGGTAGGGACACCAGAGGCGCAATCGTCCTCCGTGCAGGAAGAGGCAGAGGTCATAGCCACCAAGGCAGAAACCCCCTCTGGAAAGACCGAGGCAGTCTAGCCACCAGAAGTCTCCCAGGAAGGGGTGAAGGTAGACAGCCTGGAGGAGGCGTGTAAGGCCTAGCCTTCACGCCACTCCGGGTGCTACAGGCGAACCTCGGCCGCGGCGCCCGGGCCCAGGACTTGTGGGTACACAGGATCCGGGAACTGGGCGCCGGGCTGTGGGTGGCCACCGAGCCGAACTGGGTGCCGATCAGCAGTGAATACTGGTTCGGTAGCCCGGACGGCTCGGTGGCCATGGTGGCTGACCCTGCGGGGGCCTCTCCCTGAATATTAAGGGAAAAGAGGTCCTCGTATGTGGCGGTTGACTGGGGGCCTCTAACTGTGGTGGGCTATACCTCCCCCACCACAAAAACAAAGCCGGACTTGTCCGCCCCGCCCGCATTAAAGGGATCTAGACAGGATCGGGGACTTGGTACGCAAGTGCCATCCCCGAACTGTCGTGATTGCCGGGGACTTTAACGCCCACTCTGAGGAGTGGGGTTGCAGTCCCCGGCAGCGAGATCCCAGGGGCGAGGCGGTCATCGGCTGGGCGGCGGGATTGGGCCTTCTGTTCGTAAACAGAGGGTCCACCGACACTTGCATAAGGCCGGGAGGAGGGTCACCGGTCATTGATTTGACCTGAGCCTCCCTCTCGGCCACTAGGTTAATCTCCGAATGGAGGGTGGAGGCGGAGGATGAGACGTAATCTGACCACAGATATATAGTCTGGCCATTCCGCCTCCCCAAACCGAAGCGGGCGTCGGCTCGCCGCCCAGGGGAGAGGAACTTTCCTCTCCCCAAAAGATAGGCCCTTAGTCGACTTGACGTGGACAGGTTCCAGGCTGCTATTCTTGTGGCCACCTGGCATATAGAGCCAGGTGAGTGGGACCCCGGCCCCCTGGAAGGAGCTGGCGAGATAACGGGGATAGTGGGGTCGGCATGCGACGCCGCGATGCCACGTTCCCACCCTCGTCGGCGCCGGGCGACGTATTGGTGGTCGGAGAACATTGCAATACTCCGCAGTGCCTCCGACCGCGCCAGAAGGGCGTACATGCGCGCCCGGCAACAAGACAGGGATGCCACAACGGCAAAGGAGGACTACTTTGCTGCCAGGGTAGTCTTAATGAATGCCATAAAAAAGGCCAAGCGGGAAGTCTGGGAACAATTGGTGAGCTCCCTGGGTGACGATCCGTGGGGGCGCCCATACAAGAGGACGATGGGGAAGATCCGTCCTTGGGCGTCCCCACAGACGGAGACGTTGGACCCACAGGCCCTCGAGGGGCTCCTGGACGCCCTCTTCCCGAGGGCGGAAGGGGGCCCCCGATGATTCCTTCCCCAGAGATGGGGGAGGGAGACTGGGACGAGGGCCTGGAAGTCATTCTAGAGGAGCTCGCCAAGGCCCGGAGAAAGTTCGGAGGTAAGGGCAAAGCCCCAGGCCCCGATGCTATTCCGGGCCGCGCCTGGGCTCTCGCTCCGGCCGAAGGAGACTTGTCCGCAGCCACCTGCAGGGTCTTGACAGGTTGCCTCAGGGAGGGGATCTTCCCCCCAGAGTGGAGGAGGGCCAAATTAGCCCTTCTCCCGAAGGAGGGCAAGAAGCCCGGTAGTGCGTCAGCCTACAGGTCGATTTGCCTGCTGGACGAGGCGGGCAAGATGCTGGAGCGCATCATCGCGAACCGCCTCGTCTAGCACATGTCCTCGAGTGTGCTGGACCTCCACGACCGCCAATACTGGTTCAGGCCCGGACGATCCACGCTGGACGCTATCCAGTGGGTCCGGGACCTGACCCGGGCGGTCGTAGAGATAAGGGGCGGGGTGTTGTTGGCGGTGTCACTAGACATTTCTAATGCCTTCAACACCCTGCCTTGGCCGGAGATAGGACGGGCCCTCGAGCACTTCGAGATGCCCGCCTATCTCCGGAAGATAATGTAAGCCTACTTCGGGGACAGAGACCTCGCCTTCACCAAGGAAGGCGGGGTTCAAGGCTGGCACACCATGGAGCGCGGTATCCCGCAGGGATGCTCGGCCCCCTACTATGGGACATAGTACCGGGCTTCGACCGGGTCCTTCGCACTCCACTCCCCGACGGCTGCCACGTCCTCTGCTACGCAGACGACACGGGCAGTGGTGGCCGAAGGGAAGAACTGGGAGGAGGCCCGCTTCCGCGCGGAGGTGGCAGTGGCATCGGTGGTGAGAACCATCGGAGACCTGGGTCTCAAGGTGGCGCCCCAGAAGACTCAGGCTGTGTTTCTTCACGGCCGGCGTCGGGCGCCGCCGAAGACATGGGTCCTAGTCGATGGCGTCCACGTCCACGGCGGGCCGATGATGAAATATCTCGGGCTGACGTTGGACAGCCGGTGGTCATTCGGGCCACATTTCAGGCCGCTGGCCCCCAGGGTGCGCAAAGCCGGACTGGCCGTGGCCGGGCTGATGCGTGCCCAAGGGCGCCCAGGATGGCAGGCTCGCCGCCTCTATGTCGGTGCGATTCTCTCGATCGCCCTGTACGGGGCGCCTATATGGCCCCTCAGCTGCTGGCCACCGCGGTAGCCAAGCGGCTAATGAGGTAGGCCCTTAGGCCCCTCATGATCAGGGCGACTCGAGGGTTCCGCACCGTGTCATACATGTCGGAGACCACCCTGGCCGGCTCCCCCCCTGCGGAGCTCCTACCCGAGGAGAGGAGAATCCTCTACTGGCTGGTAAAGGAGCTCCGCGAGGGGGGAGAGCTGACGGCCAGGGGCCTGAAGGCCCTGATTACTCAGGCCAGAGACCGGACCCTGGAACGGTGGGAAGGCTTGCTAGCCGACCCCCGAGAGTCCGGTCTCGCAACGGCCGAGGCTGTCCGCCCCTGTCTGTCAGAAATGACAAACAGGAGGGGGCGTGGAATGACCTTCCACCTGGTGCAGGTATTGATCGGGCATGGATGCTTCGGGAGATACCTGCACTGGATAAGGAAGGAGCCCACCACTCGGTGCCACCACTGCCCCGAGCAAGAGGACACGGCGCTGCATACCCTTGCTGCCTGCGCAGCATGGGATGAGCAGCGCCGGGTCCTGCTCGGGGCGGTGGATTGCCGCGACGGGGAGCTCTCGCTCCCGCACCTGGTGCGAGCCATGTGCGGGAGTTAGAGGGCGTGGGACGCGGCGGCCTTCTTCTGCGGGGAGGTAATCACCAAAAAGGAGGCCGCCGAATGGAGGAACCGGCTTGGCAAACGCCGTCGGAGAGGACGGCGGGGCCGGCTCTCCGCTGGGGGGATAGTAACAGCGGTCCCGTGGTGGCATCGGACGAGGGGAGGCCGTTAGCCTATACGGGCCGCCGGCACCTCGGGCAAGGCTCCGTCACTCGGGGGGTATGAGGAGGACACCTCCCGCTCCCCCGAGTGATCGGGTAGGGAGGAGAAGGCGAGGTGGGGAACCCGATTGTGCTCGGGCCCACCTCCCCAAAAAATCCTCCCCTCTCCTTTAGGAAGGGGGGAAAAGGAGGAAGGGTGGATGTCCCCTTCCTCAAGGTGACACCAGAGGGCCAACCAGGGTTACCCGCCGGGGACCGCACCTCTCCCACTAATTCCCCGAAAGGGGAAGGGGGAGTGCGGTACAAGAAGGCGAAGGGCTCTTGGATTAGAGCCCTGGGGCCGGGGGTTGGGGAGGGAATGCGGCAGCAGTTCCCCTAACTCCCCTTCTCACGGTCCGACAGGTAGACATCACGCAGAGGTTTTTGTCGGTAAGAGTCCGACATAAGCCCCATCCCTCCCCAAGGGGGCGGGGGTATCCATGATGGATTTCCTCTGCGTGAACAAAAAAAAGGCCGAGGGGGGTCTCCGAGGCGGAATCCATGGAGGTGGAAGCCTCTCCCCTCCTGGCGGAGGAGGGTTGGGAGGAGTGGGCGGCGTAGAGAGCATGATGTAGCTCTCCCCGCACACGCCCCCATCCCAGGCCCATGGGATCTGCCGGTAGGGTAGCGGCCATAGGCGGTCCCCCACTGGGACCCATGGGCCAGGTAGGAGCGGTCGGGAGTGGGCCGACCACTTGTGGGAACACCCCCGACCGCGCCAGGAGGGATTGCCTCCTCCCAGAGTGCGACCCCCGAGTCCGTTTCTGTTACGGAGGAGGGAGCCCTGGGGGGGAGACCTGCCCCCTGGGGGCGGCAGTTTCCCCCTCGGTTCCTCACCGAGGGAGGGGGTTTGGGGGGTGCCGTTGGGACCCTCACACACATTTTCCCCCGTGAATGCCACCTTGTCGTGGTGGGGGGCTTGAAGGTCCCAGTGACGTGCAGAGCTGTGCCGGCGGGGGCTTCGGCCCCTGGCAGGTCTACCATGCCGGAGTGGTCTGCACTGAGGGACTGGACTAAGAGAACCCAGGGTAGATACAGCGGGGTGGCCAATGGGCAATCCTCGACTATTTTATGGAAGAAGGGTGGAGACACCGTCCCTCTGACATTGCACGCCGGTGCTCCGGCAGTCGGAGGGGGAGGACTCCACCCTGTGGTAGGTCACCGTCCCCTAGGGCATTGCACGCTGGTGCTCCGGCAGCCCGAAGGGACGGGCCAGACTCGGGTCTGCACACCGTGAGGTTTGGGATCCTCACGGTCCCGGGATGAGCCCGGGGGATGGGGATCGCGTCATCCCTAAACCCATCCCTCGGGCAGCGGAGTTTGCTAGTCGCCGTGGGGGTGGGGTCCCTTCGAGTCGCGACGGCGGTGACCTTACTCCTTCCACGGAGCCCCCCGTGTGGCGGCGCTCCTGGCGGTGCCCTCGGTGTCGGAGACGAGGGACCCCCGAAACCGGCTCACCTCCCAGTAGGGGGGTGGGGCAGGAGTAGGGGGCAGGAGTCCAGTGCCCGGGATGTCTCCTCCCCGGGTCCAAGACATAGACCGGCTCCCCTGGGGTACTCGGGGACACAACTGAGTTTCTCCGTGGTGCGGGCATACCCGGCCGGTCGAGTCGCCAGGAGTAGTGGGATGACAACAGAAATGGCTGAGCAACAAACAAAAAAGGAAGGGAAAATGATGAGGAGGGGAAATGATAGTGAAGGGGGGAGTGTATCCTCGGGGACGGTGGAGGCATCCGAGGCGATGGATGCTTCGGCCGCCTCCACCGTATTGATGGATGAAGACCCGGCAGTTCCGGAGAATACGGAATTCGCCCGGAAGATTTGGGAGGGATGGGACCACTTACTGGATGTTGTAAGGAAAGGATGGGAAGAAATTCGGGAAGAGTATAAGTTAAACATAGATGGGAATAGGGAAATAAGAAAGGAAAGGTTTTTTGACTATACCAGGGAGTACGTCAGGAATATGTACCTGAATGGGGAAAAGATGCATAAGGAAAGAGTTCATCTAAGGAAAGATTTGAGGATGAGTCTGGAGTGGAGGAAAGAAATGGCGGAAAGAATTGACAATCAGGATAAAGAGAGGAAAAAAATAAAAAAGGGGAAAGACATCGGCGAGGCTACGCTAAAGGCTGTGAGGGAAGAGCTTAGGCTCGTCCAGAACCAGTTAGCCACATGCCGGGAGAAGGAGACGAGACCGTCTGTGAGGACTTCGTCCTCGCCAGGGCGTACAAACTCCTCGTATTTTAGGGGTGACGGAAATGATTAGTTCGCTTATTCTTTCGGTACGTAGACCGAGGGCAGCACAGTCGATTCCCCACTACCGCTCGTCGGATGCCATATTGGACACTTACTGTTTACCAGTTTTCTGGAGTAGTAGGAATTTTGTGTATTTTGTGCGATAGCAAGTGATAGCAAGTGATCATTAATTTAGTGAGAGGTGTTTATTTTCAGATTATTTGCAGGTTATTTATAGGTTATTTTCAGGTTATTTACAGGTTATTTACAGGAAAAAGAGCCAAGTAAAGAGAGAGAGCATGTGGAGATAAAACATTTCTAGTTCTGTAAGTAAATATTTACATGTAAATATGTAAATCGGTTTAAATTATTTCACGTTGTTCGTTGATCTTTCCTAAGGTCTCAGATAGCACAAATGTTTTAAACACATTTGACTTATATTAAAAGACATATTAAAAGCAAGACGTCTCTTTTTTATACGCTTTTAGACGTATCTTATTGTAGATCGATGTTAAGAGTGAGTGTATGAATGCTTATGTGCAGTGATGCACATATATGATGCAGGTTGTTAGTGCATCCAATTTCTTTAACCACACCAGGTATATGGCAGAAAAGTACCTGACAGTCCGCAGTCTGCAAATGGGACGGAAAAAATTTGATGCATAAAATTCATTGTAATTATTTTTCATTGAACTGTAAATAATTTCATTAAACTACATATATATACACCATTGTAACTAAAATAATATATATGTATAATATGTTTATAAAACGAAAATTGTATACTGCTTATTTCAATAAAATTTGCGAACCCTATTATACACACATACACACATCACAAAAAATATATATATTGAGTTGAATAATGATTAATTTCTTAGTTTTCAGATATAATGGAATAACTATATGTTATGTCATAATTTCATGAAATTATGTATGTGATATATTGAACTATTGGGTTCCTCACAAAGTGCTTGCGTTCATTAACATCATTGATTTATGTTAATTCTTTGTATAAAATTAAGTTTTGAAAATCACTGAAAAAACTGCAATGACTTTTTGAACAACTCAATATCATCTACCACCTCTCACATACATTGCTTCATGAAATTATAACATACAAGTATTGTTTAATTTTACCAAAAAAATACAAAATTACTTCCCAGATAGCATCGACTCTTCAGAGAATGTTCTTAGAACGTTCTTAAGATGTATGAATGTCCTTAGAATGTTCTTAAAACATCCTTTTAAGATTTGTGCTATATGGGTTATTACACGCTTAAAATATATATATATATATATTTATATGTAAGGCCTGTTCTTTTTCGCTGCGCTGCTGCACTGATGCAATAAGTTAGAATGAGAAATATATATTTGTTTCCCTCTAACTTATTGCATCAGTGCAGCAGTGCAATAAAAAAGAACAGGCCTTATATTTATATATATGTGTACTGGATTTAAATGTAGCGCGTATCCCCACTCTGTATCACGTGACCCATTTTAGTTCCACCAGTTCCGGTACATATCATGGTGGCGCTCCAAAGACCCTCGGTTTCTAAGAGGGGAGTTTTTACCCCCTGGTCCTCGCAGACGGACAAGGCAAGAGATGAGAAGAGATCCATGAGATCCTTTGTTGTGCAGACGGAGTGGGGTACATCGGAGTTGGAATCATGGGAAAGGGAAAGAGACGAGAGACCCTCTGTGGAGACGCAAACGGAGAGTTTTCCCTCTCCAGTTTTGGAGAGAGGAGTGGCGATCTCTGTCCCCCCCGAGAGGGAAGGGTTTGGGAGACGGTGGAGCACCGGAAAAAGAAAAGAAGGAAGGAGAGGGATCAGGCTGAAGCGGGTGCAGTACAGGTCGTGTCGGCTGTGCACCCGCCACAATCAAAGGAAGGGAACGCGGGGGAGAGGAGAGGAGGAG
Organism: Harpegnathos saltator; assembly: GCF_003227715.2. Classification (NCBI taxonomy): domain Eukaryota; kingdom Metazoa; phylum Arthropoda; class Insecta; order Hymenoptera; family Formicidae; genus Harpegnathos; species Harpegnathos saltator. The sequence goes on from NW_020229973.1 coordinate 140,148, forward strand.
AGCAGAGCCCACCTCCAATCCACCCACCCGTGTTAGTAGGGGAAAGGAGTGGATAAGGGGGCGGATGGGGGGCACGAGGTCCTTTCAATTCCTCTCCACTCGTTGGGAAGGAAAAGTGGCCAAGGCTGCCCAGAACAGCGGCGATCACAATACGCTTGGCAGAAGGGGTCTCCTATGCAGAGGCTCTTCGTCGGGCGACGGATATGATTCCCCTCGGGGAAATGGATATCAGGAACCTAGACGTGGGGAAATGTGCCGACGGGGCGATTATCTTCCGGATCCCTGATCCTGACCCTGAGGGAAGAAAGGTTGAGTGGTTGACGGGAAAGTTAAGGGAGGTAGTACCGGAGGCGGTGATCAACCGTCCGGTCCAGAAGGGGGAGGTCCGCCTCGTTGGTTTTAACGAAGCGGCCTCCCCTGAGGAGGTTAAAACCGCCTGTTGGCGGTGTCACTCGACATCAAGAATGCCTTCAACACCCTGCCCTGGCCGGAGATTAGACGGGCCCTCGAACATCACGGGGTACCCGTCTAGCTCCGGCGGATCCTATCGGTCTATTTCGAGGACAGAGACCTCGCCTTCTACAAGGAGGGCGGGGTCCAAGGCGCACAATGAAACGCGGTGTTCCGCAGGGGTCGGTTCTCGGCCCCTTGCTATGGAACATCGCGTTCGACCGGGTGTTACGCACTCCGCTCCCCCCGGGTTGCCACGTCGTCTGTTACGCGGACGACACCTTGGTGGCGGCTGGGAGGAGGGCTGGGGGAAGCTCGCCTCCGCGCGGAAATGGCGGTGGCAATGGTGGTGAGTACCATCGCGAACTTGGTTCTCAAGGTGGCGGCCTAGAAGACTGAAGCTGTGTTCTTTCGCAACGGCAGTCGAAGGGCGCCGCCTGAGATACAGGTCCTGGTCGATGGCGTCCATATCCGCGTCGGGCCGACGATAAAGTATCTCGGCCTGACGTTGGACAGCCGGTGGGACTTTGGCCCGCATTTCAGGCAGCTGGCCCCCAGGGTGTGCAAGGTAGGTCTGGCCGTGGCCAGCCTCCTGCGCAACGTGGGTGGTCCGGACTGGAGGCCTCGCCGCCTGTACGTGAGTGCTGTTCTCTCTATCGCCTTGTACAGGGCGCCGATGTGGGCACCCCAGCTTCAGGCCTGCCGCGAAGATATACGCCGAATGCGGCGCTGAGGCCGCTGTCATCAGGGCGATCAGGGGGTTCAGCACAATATCGTACATGGCGCTGACCACCCTGGCCGGGTCCCCTCCCGTGGAGCTTCTCGTCGAGGAGAGGCGAGTCCTCTACTGGAGGATAAGAGAGATCCGCGAGGAGGGGGAGTTGTCGGCCGGAGACCTGCGGGCCCTGAAGTCCCAGGCCGTGGCCCGTATCCCGGAGACGTGGGGGGACATTTTGTCCCATGGGCCGTACCCATGGGGGTATGGGCGCGAGACGGCAGAGGCTGTCCGCCCCTGCCTGCCAGAGCTGGCGGGCAGGAGGGGATGTGGAATGACCTTCCATCTGGTGCAGGTGCTGACGGGCCAGGGTTGCTCCGGCAAGTACCTGCACCGGATAGGGAAGGAGCCCACCACCTAATGCCACCATTGCCCCGGGCTGATGGACACGGCGCTCCATACTCTGGCTGCATGTTCAGCCTGGAGGGGGGAGCGCCGTTTCCTGGCCGGGGCGATGGGTTGTGGGGAAGGGAACATCTCGCTTCCGCACATGGTACGGACCATCTGCAGGAGTGAGGAGGGATGGGAAGCGGCGGCCTCCTCCTGCAGGGACGTGATGTCTAAGAAGGAGGCTTCCGAGCGGGAGCGTCGATCGGTAACCCTGTGCAGAAGGCGCCGCGGCGGCCGACGTTCCCGGGGGTATAGGTAGCGGGCCTGAGGTGGCAGTTCCTCGGCCAAGGAAGAGGAGGGATCCCTGGATAGGAGGGGGATGCCCGTCAGAAGATCTCCAGACCGGTAAGATTGGGAGGTCTTCCGGCGGGATGAACGCGGTGTGGGTCCGATACCCTATTAAGGCAGCCCACAGATTAGTTAAAGCCAAAGGGCTTACGGTGGGATGGGCCAAGGCCTAGGTTAGGATCATAGGAGACCGCCCCAAGCAATGTTATAGGTGCTTCAATTTTGGGCAGTTGCCTGCCGAGCCGAAAGGCGAGGGGGCTGCTGCTTCAAGTGCGGGATGGTAGATCACATTTCACTAGATTGCACAGCGCAGCCGCGGTGCATTCCGTGCGAGGTGACAGGGAGAAATCCCCATCATAGGATGAGGGGGAAAGTGTGTGGGGCGGTTCCTTCGAGGGGGACCACACCCACATCAGGTGGGAAATCCCGGCGTCGTCGGCCCGGGACTTGAGCAGTGCATGGGACAAGCCCGCGGACAGCGTGTCAGGGGGGCCCAGACACCCTGATGACATTGCTCACAAAGAAATAAGGGATGAGCAAGAAGGAAAGGTAGGGTTGGGGGGAAAGGGGGAATACATCCTGCGCCCATATTTCAGGTAGGACCAGATAAAGGGAGTCCGGCCCCTCCCCCTGCACTGACTCCACTGGCCGAAAAGCCGATGGATCTTCTAGAGGAGATTCACTCAAAGGAGATGGAGATTGCCAACTCTCTCCTGGCGGAGGGTGTGGGATGAGTGGGTGGGGCTAAGTCCAGGAAGTGCTTTCCATTACTCTCCCACCCTAGGTTTAATGGGACTGCTGGTGGGCTGGGCTGATTCAAGGTCCCCCACCGGCGGATTATCGAGCGGGAAGGCGCCCTAAAGGCCCCTGGGAGCGGGGAGGATGGGCCGACCCCCTGAAAAGGGGACCATTTTCCTTCAGCGGTAGGGTGGGGAAATCCCTGACCCGGGGTGTAGCCCAGGCAGGGGATTGTATGATACCTCTATGTAGGGAGCCCCGGGAAGGGAAGATCGGCCTGAAAAGGCCGATTAGGTAGGGACCCCCTCGGTTCCTCACCGAGGGGGGGGTTTGTTTGGGTCCCTTCGTAAACCCCAACACACCTTTTTGATCCGGGGAGTCCGTGTTGATGTGGGGTCCACGATGAAATATCTTGGGCTCCACCTTGACAGCCACTGGAGCTTCCGAGTACATTTTGATAAGATGACAGACAGCCTAGGAAGGGAGGTGTCTAATTTTAGACGCCTTCTTCCCAACCTGGGCGGTCCTAATGATGGATGTCGTCGCTTTTATTTGTCGGTGGTGCAATCCATCGCGATGTATGGAACCCCTGTGTGGTATCAGCAATTGGCGGACAGTCGACGAGCACTGCAAAAGTATCATGCTGTGCAGCGCAGAGTGGCTGCCAACGCCGCGCGGGGGTATCGCACCATTGCATATGAGGCGGTGTGTATTGGCGGAGTCGTCTCTTTGGGAGTGGTTGCGGAGGCGCAAGCCAACACCTATTGGTGCAAGGCTGATCTCAGGGATCGTGGCATGCCACCGATAGATAGTGAGGTTGAAGGTCGGAGGCTCTAGGCCCAGCAGCATGTGCTTCAAAAGTGGAAGCTTCGTTTAGCTTTGGTTAGATGTGGAGCACGTGTTGTTGTGGCTGTTCGTCCAGTTATATCGGACTGGGTGAACAGATGTTATGGCGGACTTTCTTTCCGTCTGGTGCAGGTGCTCTCGGGGCATAGTTGTTTTGGGGTGTATCTGCACCGAATTTGTGGGAAGGGACCCACGCCAGGGTGTAGTTTTTGCGGAGATCTGGAGGACAGTGCGGTTGGGGTACAGGGCGGGGACTCCCAGTACTCCGACCAGCCCTGCGAACGTGGAGCGACTATCCGAGACGGTGGATCGGATAGTCGCACAGCAGCACCTAGGCGACGCCCCGTTTGGATGAAATGGTGGTCGAAGCGCAGGCCCTTTGGCCGGCTTCTTCCTTCTCATCCAGAGAGACGGGGAATGAGGGCTGGACGGAGAGCGGTGGTTGAAGAGGAGCTTCGGCTCGCTACCCTCTTCCCCCTACCTTTCGGGGAAAAGACGGAAGTCTATGCCTGGACTCGGGGCCTCGATAGCAGTTACGTAGGCTCCAGGGCCCCGAGGCAAGTCCCTTCGCAGCGCCACCTGGGGTGGTTTTAGCCGGTAGGAGTCCGGCATATCCCTGGCCCTTCCCCGAAGGTCAGGGTATCCATGATGGATTCCTCCTCGTAAAAAGAAAAAAAAGCTTGAAGGTCCCAATGATGTACAGAGCTGTAGCGGCGGGGGTTTCAGCTCCTGGTAGGTTCTGCCATGCCGGAGTGGTCTTTACGGAGGGACTGAACTAAGAATGAGCGCGGGCGGTGTGGGCCTAGGTAAGAAGTGGGGCAACCATTCATCGAAGCCCGCACATATACGCCCTACTGACAGGTCTCTCCTAGGAGTTTTAGTAGGTGCAAGTCCCACATAACCCCGGCCCTCCCCAGGACCGGGGTACCCATAAGGGATTTCTCCTGGGTGATAAAAAAAGGGACTGTACTAAGAGTGCCCGACCAGGCTGGATGATCAGTCTGGTCCGTGACCGGACTGGTCATAGAGCAAGTGGAGGGAGATTACAACCCCTGGAGGCATTACACCGGTGTTCCGGCAGCCGAAGGGGGTGACCTCCTTTCCACTTGCTCCAGGAAGGGAACATCTTTCTCCGAGGCATTGCACGCCGGTGCTCCGGCAGCCGAAGAGAGAGGACTCCTTGCCCCCAGCCCTAGCTGGGGGAAGGACGTACCCACTCCCAGGGCTCCATACCGTGAGGGGTGGCTCACGGTCTCTGGGAGGTGGAGGCGGCTCCGGGCCGCCCGGACATTTCCGAGGTCGGGGCCGAGGCACCCTACCGCGTCCTAAGAGGTCCCACCCTTGAAGGCATTGCACGCCGGTGCTCCGACAGCCGAAAAAGGGAGGACCTCTTTCCCTCATCCATCGCGGTCATGGCCGGGCGGATGGAGGATCCCACACCCGGGTCTACATACCATGGGGGCTGACTCCCTCATGGTACCCGGGGGGTGGAGGGGTGCTTCGAGCTGCTCAGACTTAGTCCGAGGTCGTAGTCGAGGCACCCTCGGGCGAAGAGGGGACAGGAACCCACCTTCGGAGGCATTGCACGCCGGTGCTCCGGCAATCGAAGAAAGTGGACCTTCCCGCTTTCCCTCAACCACTCGGCCTCGGTCGAACGGGAAGATGAACCCACACCCAGGTCTGCACACCGCGGGGACTAAACCCCTCGCGATACCTGGGGGGTGAAGGGGTGCTCTGGGCCGCTAGGACGTATTCCGAGGCGGGTTCGGGGCACCCTTATGCGCCATCTAGAGGATCCCACATCTGGAGGCATTGCACGCCGGTACTCCGGCAGCTGAAGGGAGCGGACCTCTCCCTCATCCGTCCCGGTCACGGCCGGGCGGAGGAAGGAACCCACACCCGGGTCTGCACACCATGAGGGCTTGGAACACTTCATGATATCCGGGGGGTGGAGGGGTGTTCCGGGCCGCTCGGACGTATTCCGAGGTCGGGGCCGGAAATCCTGTGTGCTGTGCCCGAGGCAATGCTATTGCATGACCCTAAAGCGGGCCCTCGGGCGGCGCGAGCACGCTGGCTGCCATGGGGGAGGCGTTCCTGGTGGGGTGCGACACCGGTAAAATACCTCCTTCCATGGGGCCCCCCACGTGGCGGCGCTCCGTACGGTGCCCGTATTGTCGGAGATACGGTACCCCCGAAAGCGGTCTGGCCACAAGAAATGGTGGTCAGGGCACGTGTAGGGGGCGGGAGGCCTGTGCCGAGGATAATTATTCCGCCGGCCCGCGCCATATGTCGCTCCTCTGGGGGAACTTGGAAGCTCCCCCCTTTACGGTGGGGATGCACGCCCGGGCGACGGAGCCGTACGGAGTCGTGGGTTCAAAAACGAAAATGACTAATCAACTTACAAGAACCACTCTCAACGGAAAAACAATAAAAACATTTATGGGGCTGACAATAATGTAACGGACCTGGCAATGGAGTGCTACAGGGCAGAACCGGGAACCTCCACTGGTTCTAAGGAGGGAACGGTAGTAGAGGAATCTACCACAGTAAGGCGCTTCAGCAGACGCAACGTGGTGAGGAGAGGAGGGCACCGAAGCTCCTCGCTGGAGACACCGGAGGAGAGGGAACTGAGAAGGACGCGATCCGAAGCCCACAGGAATGCTTCGAGGAAGGAGGCACCCTTCAGAGGCCGCTTCAGATCAAGGACGCCACTGAGGGAGGAGGTAACGACCTCACTAAGCACGTCTTCGCCGGAAAGGCTCCTAAGTGGGAACGAGGAGGAAGCCAAGGGGACGAAGAAAGAGCCGAAATCCAAATGGTCCATACCAGTCAAACCGAAAGGTGAAGTGGACATAGAAAAATTCAAGGAGAAGGCTCTGAGACCCCGTGGTAGACCAACTACCATCGGGGAATACGAAAAGGAAAAGGCATTCCTAGCTTTGAGATAGGAAGTGAAGGAACAGATAAGGGAGGAAAATTTACTCAAGAACTTGGAAAACCCTACGGAAATGTTGAAAGGCCTGAGTTTAAACAGGAAGTATAGGGAGGAGCTCAGGATACAGGAGGAAATCTTAGAGAACACACCATCAAGAGACCTGACAGCTGCAATGTTAGACGCAACCAAGAGGGTGTTGGGAATAGCCGTAAGGTAAAAAAATCTCAAAGGAACCTACATGAAGGTCCTGAGAGAGAGGCGTCAGCGGTTATGACCGCAGGACCTACCCTAGCAGGAAGAAGGATGGTGGCAGGTCAGCGGGAGTGCAGCAAAGTCCTCGAAGATGTGAGAGGAGAAAGTCGGAGACTGAGAAACTCCCACGAAGAACTCAGGAAGGAGATAGAGACGTTAAAGAAGGAGCAAAAAGCAAAAAGAGGCCGCAGTCCCGACATTTACACCTCCCACGATGTACGTAAGCGATGAGGAGATGGAAAGGGCGAGAAATAAAAGGAGGAAGGCAATACAACCGGCCAATGAAAGTGATGATGAGGAAGACATGCCGGTTGGAGCCATAGAAGTACAAAAGAACTTCATAAAGATCAGTCAGGAAGAACTCCACCCGATAGGAAGGAAAGGAACCCAAAAACCCGGGAGAACATCAGACCAGGTCCAAAGGTGGTCGCTAATGTCCCTCTCAACACAAGGGTAAGAGTGGAGAGGGAGAGGGAGAAAGAGGAAAGAGACACTCAGGAAACCCTTGAGGAAAGTGGTAAAGCTGGTCTTCCAGGCCATGGACGGGTGGCATAAGAAAAACGGCTCCGGACCAACTACGGAGCTTGCAAAGGAACAACCCCTTCCCCAAAGGCAAGTGAGGGAGAAAAAAAGGGGGGAAAGCTCGCGGTTGATAACAGGCAGCAACAAAACAGTGAACAACTACTGCAAAAACTACCGAAACAACAAAAGCCCCCTTTAAGGACAAGCAGGAAATCCCAACACCGGGTACAGAGAAGGAGAGTAGTCCGCAGCAAGTGATACCCTGGGCCAAAGTGGTGGGCAGAAAGGAGATAAGGAGGCTTAGGAAGGAAGAGGAAAAAAATGTCACCAGACCCCAACAAACATCGGAGCAGCAAAGGAAGGATAACAACGCGCAGAGGGCCCAGGGGAAAAAGAAATCAAAGAGAAGGGTGCCTCGTACTGCAGCAGTGACGATCACAGCACAGGAGGGGGAGTGTAAAGAAATACTCAAAGAAGCGAAGGCTATAATTAACATAAACAACCTGGGGATTGAAAAGCTAAATACCAGACAGGGAATCACTGGTGCATTGATATTGGAAATCCCCGGGGAAAATAGAAAGGAGCAGGTAAACGTACTGGCTGATAAGTTGAGAGACTTGCTGAAAGACAGAGCAAGGATTAGCCGTCCCAAAAAAATGGGGGAGATACAGTTGAGGGGCCTGGAGATCGCCACTGTGGAGGAGGAGGCAGCGATATCATAGCTAAGGAAGGTGAGTGTGACTCGAAAGAAATTAAAACAGGCAAAATAAAGGCCACACCCATAGGGGCTGGGACATTATGGATCCAGTGCCCATTACCAGCAGCGAAAAAGGTTGCGACGAAGGGCAAACTTATGATAGGTTGATTACAGATGAGGGCAGAGCTGCTGAAAGCCAGACACCTACAATGCTATAGGTATTTAGAAAGGGGCCATGTCCAGCAGCTCTGCACCAATGATGTAGACCGCAATGTCAACTGCTACAAGTGCGAAGAAGAAGGGCACAAGGCACGGGAGTGCAATACCCGGGCCAAGTGCCAAATATCTGCGGCGGCAAAATACCGTCAGGGGGAGGCCAGTTTGCCACCCCCGAGACATAAAAAAAAAGGGCGGGGTACTCCCGTGGGAAGGGAGCGGTCCACTGAGGGCAGAGCCACAGCCCAAGGTCCCGTCAAAGAAAAGGAGAAGGAGAAGACTCTTCCTCCACTCCATCCACTGCCACTCCCTCCTCTCTAACGCACGGGGAAAGGGGGAAGACATGGACGTAGAGAGAAAGGGGGAAAAGAGGACGCATCCCAGGGACGAAAGCAATAGTGACGGTAAGGGAAAGGAAGAACTAGGTGAAAAAGTCGTAGTAGTAGAAGAATCAATAATGGCTACCCGGCTCCTCCAAGCAAACCTGCACGGCGCCCGTCAAGCTCAACACCTATTTGAGCACACACTGGCTGAGCACCGTGCAGATTTGGGAATAGTGTCGGAGCCCTACTAAGTCCCCGACAACCATTCTAGATGGTTCGGGGTAACCAGGGCTCCGCCGCAATCGTATGGAGGACAACAGACAACTCCCCCCCTGCCAAACTGTTAGACAGGGGGAACGAATACGATAGTGGTCGGGGTGTACTTCCCCCCAGAAAAAAGCCTGAACCTGCAGAGATTTAGGTCCAGGCTCGACGAAATCGGGAGGAGAGTTAGGCCGCTCCTCCCGGAGCCTGTCATCATCGCCGGTGACTTCAAAGCCAAGTCGGCGTTGTGGGGGTACCGGCGGGGTGACAGGCGGAGGGAGAAAATAAAAGACTGAGCCGCGGACTTGGGTCTGTACCTGCTCAGTGTCGGGGATGAGCCGACATTCATCGGGCCGCAGGGGGAGTCGTTTATAGACTTTACGTGAGCCTCCCCTGCGGCCATTGGGTGGGTGCGGAGTTGGAGGGTGGCGGAGGAGATCGAATCTCTGTTGGACCATCTCTATATTGAGATGGAACTCTCCGTCACCCCGGTCTGCGACCTGTCCAAGCGGATGAACCCCGACCAGCCAAATGGGTAATCGGCAAACTGGACAGGTAGGCCCTTGAGGTCTCCCTTACTGCTGCCACCTGGCCTTCACGGGAAAAGGGGCAGGACCTGGATTCAGCAGTGGCTGAAATAATGGAAATTATCACTAAGGCATGCAACGCCGCAATGCCCAAATCCAGGTCCTGCCCCAGTAGGTCCGCCTGGTGGTGGAGCGAGGAGATAGCGGATCTTCGACGCACATCGCTCCACCTCAAGCGGGCCTACAGGCGAATTCGCAACAACGAAGAGTCGAGCCCCGAGGTCATACTGGCCGCCCGACACGAGTACAGGAGGGCATCCGATGCCCTCCATGCTGCAATAGGGGCGGCCCAGGGGAAAGGATGGGACAACCTCCTAGGGTTGGGTGCGGATCCGTGGGGGCGCCCATAAAAGATAGTTATGAAAAAGTTAAAACCATGGGCGCCCCCTCTGACGGAGATGCTTGACCCCCGGTTCATAATAAAGGTCATGGGGACCATATTCCCCGTCCGAGACAGGGACCCCATAGGCCCTTACAAACCCCCCCCCCAACAACAGGGGAGAACCAGGGATCACAGAGGAGGTGGCCGGGGCTGTCAAGAAAGTTAAAAGGGGCAAGGTCCCAGGACATGACGGTATCCCCGGCCGTGTCCTCACCCTGGACTCGGTGCAAATAAGGGACAGGCTGGTAGGGATATTCTCCTCAGCCTTTCGGGAGGGCGATTTCCCCAGTCTGGGGGAGGGCCAACGTGGTCCTCCTCCGTAAACCGGGTAAGCCGGAGGACTCCCTCTCCGCGTACAGGCCCATATGCCTCCTGGATGAGGCGGGCAAACTCTTTGAGCGTATCATCGCTGCCCGCCTCGTGGATCATATGGTCCGGGTAGGTCCGCAACTGGATGACAGCCAATATGGTTTCCAAGAGGGACGGTCGACAATCGACGCGATTCAGCGTCTTAGGTCCCTCTCGGAGGCCATCGTGAGGAGGAACAGGGTAGCGGTGGCGGTATCCCTTGACATCGCCAACGCATGCAAAACCCTGCCCTGGGTTAGAGTGGTCCAAGCCATGAAGGAGTACTTTGGTTTTCCACCTTACCTAGTGACTGTCATCCAAGACTCCTTCCGGAGTCGACGTCTGTGCTACAAGGACGCCGACGCCGTACGCGAGAAGGGGATGTCGTGCGGGGTTCTACAGGGGTCCGTTTTGGCCCTCCTCCTGAGGAACTTCGGCTACGACACAGTTCTCCGCACCGGGCTCCCCCCGGTTGCAGTATGATCTGCTACGTAGACGATAGACTTCTCGTAGCCAGGGGGAGGACTGAGGGGGCGCAATACGAGCGGCGAACCAAGCGGTGGCCTGCGTCGTGCGCTCCATACGCCAGCTGGGTCTGGTGATGGCCGAGAGGAAAACGGAGTCAATCTTCTTTCACAAGAAGGGAACTCGACCACCCCAAGCCCATTTGAGGGTCGGGAACGTCAGAGTCCCCACTGAGGCCCAGATGAAGTATCTGGGCCTCAGTGGACCTTACCTTGGACGGCACCTAGTGCTTTAAACAGCATTTCCAACGCCTGGTCCCCCGGCTAAGAGTAGTATCATCTGCTCTTGGGCGATTAATGCCCAATGCTGGAGGACCAAACAGGAAGGCGTGCCTGCTGCATGCAGGAATATTGAAATAGGTGCCCCTATATAGGGCGCCGGTGTGGGCGGAGGCCCTGGCCACCAGCCGACTGCTACAAGCCTTTCTATGAACAGCGCAGAGGATGCTGGCGGTCAGGGTTATCCGCCGATACCGAACAATCTCGCATGCAGCGGCGATGTTCCTGGCGGGTATGCCCCCTATGGAGCTCCTCGCCCTGATGTACAGGACAATGTATAAATGCAGGGGGGCGCTCCGTCTAAATATGGAGGCAGATGAGGCGCTCGCCGGGGCCATAAGGCGTGTAAGACACCAGACTCGACTGGTCCTCCTTCAACGTTGGTCAGGACGCCTGGAAGTTTCGAGGTATGAGAGGAGGACCGTCAAGGCCGCCCAGCCCTGTCTATCCGAATGGATAGACAGCGCACACGGGGATCTGACGTTCCGGATAACACAGGTACTCATCGGGCATGACTGCTTCGGTGAGTACCTGTGTTGAATACAAAAGCAGCGCACAACGCAATGTCACCACTGCGGACATGATTGCGACTCCGCGCAGCATACGCTGAAAGAATGACTGGCATGGGCAGCGGAGCGCGGAGTCGCAATCAATGAGCTGGGACAGGATCTCCCGCTCCCAGCAGTGGTCAATGCCATCGTCGGGAGTGAGAAAAAATGGGAAGCTTTTGCCACTTTTTTCGAGGCGATTATGACGCAAATGGAGGAGGCCGAACGCCTGCGAGAGGCGGAGCAGGGGCGTGGGAGAGTCCAGGCGAGAGAGCGCCGTCGTCGTCGCCGTTGCCAGCGACATGAGTCGGAAAGCAACGGCGGTGGCGGCGGCGGCTCCTCAAAGGAAGAGGGGATGGTGAGGGCGATTATGACCCCGTTACTCCCCTCCAACTGCACCACAACGTAAGGAGGGAACAAGGGTAGGAGTTACCGCGGTACCCCGAAGCCCAGCGGGAAGTCGCGGTGCCTCGAGAGGAGGAGCAAATAGGAGGGGGGATGGCTTTCCTACCCACTCCCAACTTCCGGTGTCAACGGCAACGGGGATAACAAGGCAGGGGACCGCATACCTGTCCCCTAGCGATCCACCGGCCCCCAGAAGGGGGCTAGGAGACAAAAGGGGGGAGTGCAAGAAGACGCATCGTCTTCTTCGTAAATGCCCCCAGCCTGTAGGACCCTCATGCACCGCATGGGAGTCAGTTAAAGAGGGGGTCCAGTGTAAGACCCTCCTGCCTGCTTCAGGTGAGAGTTGCCCGGCAGTTAGGGGACCAGATTTTTCCCTCCGCAGCGCCGGGCCGGAGGGTGGGGCTCCGGGCGGAGACTCCCGTGGCCCCAACCAGCCCTCCACAAGTAGGGACGACCAGGTGGCGGTGGCCTACCTAGTCGCACAATACCTTGGGCGGCGCCCCGCCTGGCTGGGAACGGCGATCGAAGCGTGCCCCTTGGCCGGCTCCCCCTTTCCCAACCACACGGGCGGAGCGTGAGGGGAGCAAGGGGAGCGGAGGTTGAAGATGAGCTTCGGCTCGCTTCGCCTCTCCCCTGGGGGAGCGGAGGTGGAAGATGAGCTTCCGCTCGCTTCCCCCTCCCCCGGCACCTCTCGAGGGAAAGGCGACGACATGATGCCGTCTGGACTCGGGGCCCCGATTGCAGTTACGCGGCTGCGGAGCCCCGAGTACAGTCCCTTCGCAGCGCTACCCGGGGAGGTTTTAGCCGGTAGGAGTCCGGCATAACCCCTACCCTTCCCCCAGGGTGGGGGTATCCATGGGATGATGGATTTCCTCCTCGTCACAAAAGAAAAAGAAGTAAAATGGTAGTTCTCCCCTGTGGGCGCTACCTTGACGTGGTGAGGGAACTTGAAGGTCCCAATGACGTACAGAGCTGTACCGGCGGGGGTTTCGGCCCCACTTCTGCGACGGTCGCCACCTTGTCGTTGTGCAGAAGCTTGATGGCCACTATAATTCAAGGTGATGGACACGACTTGGAATCTTAGGATTCCAAGTTCGAGGGTGAACCGAGGAGAGTGGCTACTAAGAGCGATCAGCTCATCCCTTTTCTAGGAAGGGGATGGGAAACGGGCGATCGGGCTTGTCAGTCTGTAGCCAGACATCGAAAGAGGGGACGGAAAACCCATTGGAAAAATTCGGGCATCAGGCTCGTTAGTCTTGGAGGTTGCCAGACAATCCGACGAGGGGAAGGACACGCACTGGAAAAACCCGGGCTAGTGGGCTCGTTAGCCTCACGGCAACCTATTCCGGAGAGGAAACTCCGGTATCAAACCCGGGCGAGGGCTCGAGAGCTTGACTTCGTGGGCAAGCAACCGATGTGAAGGGGAGGAAGAACCTCAATACAAAACCCGGGTATAGGGCTCGTTAGTCTGGGAGGTTGCCAGACAATCCTACGATGGGACGGAAAACTCACTGTAAAAACCCGGGTTAGTGGGCTCGTTAGCATTGAGAAACCTATTCCGGAGATTGGAAACTCCGTTAACAAACCCAGGCAAGGGCTCGAGGGCTTAACTTCGTGGGCAAGCAACCTATTATTAGGGGAGGAAGAACCCCAATATCAAACCCAGGAGTGCGGCTCGTTAGCCTGAGGGCACCCGCATCGGAGAGAAAAGTCCGCACAATCTGGGCGTTCGGACTCGTGAATCTGGCAGTCCAGGCACCTGAACTAGCGGGAAGAAAAAACCCTGACTAATAAACCCAGGCGATCGGGCTCGTTAGGCCAGCGGTGGCAGTCAACCGAACCAGAGGAAGGAAAACCCAATGCAAAAACCCGGGCGTGTGGGCTCGTTAGCCCTCGGGCAACCCCAACAGGGAGAAAAAACTGACAAAAACCTCGGGCACCTCAGGTTCCTGGGGGCGGCGTTTAGTCGGCAACGGGGAGCAAGCGCTGTTGCGTACCCCCTGATCCGTTAGGCCAATGTCCTTAGGAGCTAGGAGGACCTTCGGGTATCGGGGGACGGCGGATAGTCGGCAACGGGGAGCAAGCACTGTAATGCACCCCCTGATCCGTCAGGCCAAAGTCCTTCGATGTTTGGGAAGCTCGCTCGATGGGGGAGTCTGGAGTGCCTACAGGGTGACGGGGTGAGCTCCACAAGGGTGTAGAATGGCATAGTCATCCAGTATGAATGTGTGTGGGGGGTGGGGAATCCGGAGAGGGCAGGTGACGGCATGGTATCCTCGAAGGGATGGAGCTGAGGCGAAGGCGGACGGGGCCGTCCCGCAGCAGTACCGGAGAGGATACATACACCGAACGAATCAGCCTATACAACCTCTGAAAAAGGGTTTTTCTGGATGCCGGGTGGGCATTCCTTGAGGAAACTTGGGGGATGCACTCATCGGTGTCCCAGCCTCACCTTTACGAGGGTGGCCGTTTGATCCGCGGACTGGCGGGGCTGTGATGTGGGGAGTGGAGCCGGTCCGCTGCCCACGGCCCGATTGGCCGTGGTGGTAACCCTCATTCCGCAGTCCTGCATGGTCCGTAGATAAACTGGTATGCCTTCGGGCATTAACAATGAAGCGATTGGGTTCGGGTTGGACAAGATCCAGCCCTCAAACAACTGTAATCGCAGCACCCGGCAGTCGGCAACTCTGGGTCAACACACTCGGTGATCCTGTCGGAGTGTAGGAGCACCCCTGGTGCGCAGAGGCTGGAGTGACCGAAGGCCACTGTGCATAGGGTCCTTTTATCACAGTATTGCCATGAGTTTGTGTCGTCAGACGAATTGGCTCCTATGTGGCGAGCACCTCAGGGTGTTGGTCGCACTCAGCAACACCGGTCGCGCTGGATTTGGCAGGGTCGGGGTGCGGTGCGCGTTCCGAATCTACTTCACGAGTCAAGTCAAGTGATCAACGAAAGAGGCATCGCCTCGCCCGTCACTTGTAATATATTTATAACCCATGACGAAATGTCGTGAGATACACGAAATATGATTTCCCGACGTGGCTGGTCGCAATGTTGAACTAGCGTCAAGAAATACTTGAAATGCACGAAACAATGGTACACAAGCGAAGAGGTGTCAGAAAGAATACACGGGTAGCCAAATGCCTCGTCATTTGATCAGTGACGCAAAAGGGGTAAACTAGATTTATACCCATCATCCCATCTAGAAGAAGAGTAAACTTCGAACAATTGAACGACCAATGGCATAAGTTGCAAAACAATGGCTCAAATTGGAAAAAACATGGCAAAACGAAACAATCGCTTAAATATGATGGCTCAAGTGCAATTGCTCACACTTCACAATTGAAGATGTTATAAGGAAATCGCAAAACTAAGCTATAGCATCCAAGGAAGAAAGATAGGAAGACGGGGTCTGGTCTGCAAGAGCTTGCCTGCTCGTAGCCGGACACCCTACCAGTTGTCTCTAGGCATGCATATACACAGAAGAGGGAATGACAGTCATAGGCTTGAAGAATTATGGTGGACCCTAACGAAGGGACCGTTACCCACACCTTTCTCGGAAAGCCGCAGCCAGCTTCTGTGTGTGCGTAAGAGATAACTGAATGGCGCGAGAGCCAAGGAAGCGGAGGGGTAACCCGAGAACTAGCTCGAGCGCCATGGGAAGTTACGTTCCACAATGACTTTTCCCACTCAGGTATTTAACGGTATCTGCCTTCCATACGAAATTCGTATATAATATCAAATATATCTAATATGTATGAGCAATACATTCCTATCAAAGAGCCTCGTAAGAATTGAAAAGCAACACGCCGCAAATGGACTTACAAAATAAACTCTGACTCTGAATCAAAGGCATGCTACCCAAAGATATTCGAACGAGCTTGCAGGGAGTCATCACACGAATGATGGTCTCCACGGCAAGCGAAAGTCTACATTCAGGATGAATAACTGAGCAGGAGATGATATGTCTGACCTCGAAGTATACAGCAAAAAACATGGCAATAAACTACGGAGCATGTATACACTGACGTCCTAGGGCAAAGCACAAGTACGTTGATTGTAACCTAATGCACCAAATGGAGATAAGAGCTGAGATCTCCAAGTGTACAATACGTGTGCATCGAACGAAGTCCAAAAAGACGAAAATCCCACATGGCAGGGGCTGTCAGATTGAGAAAGTAAAATGCCCCAAGACACGATGAGCAGTCAAGCGTCCAAAATAGCAAACGATGCTGTGGACGTCAGAAAACTCACCAAAAGCAGAGAAGCGAATCTGGAGACGATCGGTTTCGGCTGGCGTCCTACGGACCGCTATTACCATGCGTGGCATGGAATGGGGCAACCTGGGCATAGTCCTGGGGCCCCAAGTCACATTAAGGACTCTGCCATACGTGCGGTACTCGTACGAGTGATAAACTGACGCCCAACGCAGCAAACAACTAGAAGCTATAATTGGAAGACAGCGGAGCGTGTTCAAACAGAGACGCGAATCTGGGGAAGATCGGTTTCGGCTGGCGTCCTACGGACCGCTATTGCCATACGTGACATGGAATGGAGCGACCTGGGCATTGCCCCGGGGCCCCACGTCACGTTATGGACTCTGCCAGGTGTACCGTGACATCCATGGGACTCAGTCGAGAACTCCCCTACAGCCAAACAAGGAGATCGTTAGAGACACTGCCTAGGTAAACGAAGGTAGGCTCACGCACTGTTGAAACAAGAGTCGCGAAGCGAAACCCAAGTCTTCCCATTGCGATGCAACGAACCTGATTGTCTCGGCCTGGAAAACCGAACACACATGAGTAGCGACTGGAGAAAGACGAACGATCGAGACAGAAAAGTACCAAAATCGAACAGGCAAACAGCTTTGTAGACCGCTCTAGGTACAATGTTGGGGCCGGGTAAATCCTGATATTCGTAATTTGAACTTGTCCCAATGCTAACGTTCGGATCGCGCTGATTGCTGAATGACTGTGGGGACGGTAAACATGCACAGTCGCTAGCAGCCCCCCGGGAAGACTACGGTCGATCCGTGGTCGGACGACATTCTCAAGCTACGGTGAAGGAAACGCGCCTAGGGCTGAATGGCTGTGGAGATGATAAAAATCACAATCTAAAGCGCTCCCCTAGAGGTACCTGTCGACCCCTCTGCGGTACCCCAGACTTGATGGCGCAATGGTGGCTCTGCGTTAACAACTCCGCAAGAGAAAAACCTGTAGCCTCATGCCTTGACGACCGACAAGCTAACATGCACAAAGGAATCCATTTATCCCAGTCTCTTTGATTTTCTGCCACGAATTTTGACAGATAATTCAAAACTGTCTGATGCTGGCGTTCAACCTGACCATCGGACTGGGGATGTAAGGCAGTTGTTCTAATCTTCTTAATTCCCAACAAACGAACAATTTCCTGAAAGACTTTCGATTCGAAATTTCTCCCCTGATCAGTATGCAATTCGCATGGCACGCCATACCAAGAAACTATTTCATAAACAAAAACTTCCGCCATCGTCTTAGCCCCACTATTTTTTAACGGAAAAGCCTCGACCCATTTCGTAAAACAGTCTACTATTACCAGGAGAGAACGATTCCCTGAAGACGAATATGGAATAGGACCCAAAATGTCCATCTGAATTCTTTCAAATGGAGCACCGACATTGTAAATTTGCAACGGAGATTTACCCTTCCAGAGGGACCCTTTCTTGCATTACAAATATTACAACTCCGACACCAATTTTCCACATCTTGCTTACACGAAGCCCAATAAAAACGTTTACGAATTTTATCCAGAGTTTTATTGATCCCGAAATGATCTCCTGTAGGCGTGTCGTGAGCAGCTCTCAAAATTTGTTCTACCCGACTACGAGGAATTATAATCTGATCAATAACGAGTTTAGTATTTGGAGATTCCCACCTCTTATAAAGAACCCTATCTTTTATCAAAAGAGCATACCAATAGGAAAAATAAACCCTGGCCGAAGATTCAATACTGACCAAGTCCTCACGAAGTGGAATTTCTCCTTTTTCTTTAGCACGCAAAAGTACAGAGACCACTGAATCCTCAAATTGTTCCTTACGCCACTCCAGAACATCTTCCTCCAAAACTATTCGAGCTATTAAGCCTTCCTCACTGGATTCCTTTCTAGCTTCCACCTTATCACAATATTGCAGCCATTTCGAGAACATGGCCGTCTAGATAACCCATCTGCATTTTGATGCAATATTCCCTTTCGATACACTATCCGAAAATCATACTGCTGCAATCTCTCAAACCTTCGAGCTAGTTGTCCTTCCAATTCCCTAAAAGAAGTCAACCAATGTAAAGAATTATGATTAATCCTAACCAAAAAATTCCTAATGTATAAATAATGATGGAAAGACTTTATAGAATTAACTATTGCTAATAACTCCCGACAGGTCACACAATTTCGTTCCGATTTATTTAAAACCTGACTAAAATATGCAATAACCCTTTCAACCCCATCTTGATTTTGTGATAAAACTGCTCCTATCCCGTGATTAGAAGCATTTGTATCCAAAATAAACTCTCCCGTTTCAGAAGGGAAACTGAGCACCGGAGAAGAAATTAGAACCTGCTTAAGACCATCAAAAACTTCTTGACTTGACTTTGTCCAAATAAGTTTTTCCTGACTTTCAGTCAATTTATAAAGAGGCTTTACTAATGTTGAAAATGCCTTAATAAATTTCCGATAATAAGAACAGAATCCCAAAAAACTCCGAACTTGCTTCTTGCTCTGGGGAATCGACCAGTCTTTTACCGCAGAAATCTTTTCAGGATCTGTAGTCAATCCTTCCTCAGAAATAATGTGACCCAAATACCTAACTTTTTTACAAAAGAAAGAACAATCTTTAGGATTAATTTCCAAATTAACCTTACTTAAACAAATAAATACCTCTCGTAAGTTTTTCAACATTTCTTCAAAAGTTTTGCCAAAAATAATAACATCGTCTAGATAAACCAAACAAATTTTATGAAGCACCTCCCGAAGAACCTTTTCCATTAATCTTTCAAACGTAGCCGGTGCATTACAAAGACTGAATGGCATCACTGTAAACTGCCACAAACCATTTCCAATCGAAAATGCAGTCTTTTCCTTATCTGAAGGACGAATCCCAACTTGCCAATAACCACTCTTAAGGTCTAGGGTACTGAACCAAGAATTACCCTAAAGCTGATCAAGGATATCATCCATCCTTGGTAAAGGATAACAGTCCTTAACAGTAACTGCATTCAATTTTCTATAATCTACACCTAAACCTAAAACCTAAGCGAACCCTCTCTCTTCCTAACCATGACCGCAGGAGAAACCCAAGAACTTTGCGATTTTTCAATAATACCCTGGCGCTTCATATCTTCAATAGTTGATTCTACCTCCTAACGCATATGAATTGGAATTCGCCTAGGAGTTTGCTTAATTGGCCTAGTTCCAGAAACATCGATAGAATGCTCAAAAATTTTACAATTCCTAGCAGGAACGTCTTCTGCAAAAATGTCTTGAAAATCGCCTAAGAAAGAAGCAAAGATCTCCTTCTGCGGAACATCCAATCTTTCCGAACTATTTTCAAAAATCTCCTGCAGAAAAACCGGAACCTTACTTTCCGAAATTACACGAGAATAAATAAACATCTATCATTCCGGCCGAACCTTGCTAGTAAATTCTTTTTCAAAAATTTCTTCTAATTGAATCTTCTTTAAAAAGTGGACACCTAAAATACAATCATCAGAAATGTCAGCTACAAAGAAAGGAAATTCTACTTTATGCCTACCTACATCTACTCTTGCAAGCACTTTATAATACACTATTACCTCTTCCCCAGTCGGATATTTTAGAAAATAATTTCTAACTGGAAAACGCTGTCTATAAGTTTTTACCAAATTTCCACTAAGTAAAGAAATATCGGAACCTGTATCAATTCTAAAATTACACACCTCTCCATCCACTAAACCCTTATAACAAAAAGAACTTTCTTTCCCAACAACTCTACCATTCCTAAAAGGAAAACTATATTTATTTTTATTCAGTCCTTTGACGGGGGTACATTTACTAATAATTGAGCTTCCCCACTCAGCTCGACCCAACCAAGTTTCCCTTCTCCTTGTGACCTAATGAAGGACACTCTAACCGAAAATGCCCACTTGCGCCTCATTGCCAGCATTCTTTCCCACTAAGTCACTTACCACGATTATCCCGTAAATTCCCTTGCTGTTCCCCAAAGATTCCTTCGAAACCCTTTATTTGCTTATTCTTTACTCTATCGAAATTTTTATTTTCCCTTGAAAAATTATTGACGTTCTTAAAGTTATTCCGGTTCCCCCTTTCGAAATATTTCTCTGAATAGTTTTTATTGCTATACTTCTCTCAAAGGCCGATCTTAATGAATTTACCCCTTTTAACTGTAACGTTTATTTAACAAAACCGTCCGACAAGGCAGAAATGAATTGGGCGCATGCTATTTTAACTCGCAACGCGAAATCACACTCCGCATACGCTAAACGTGCCAACCATTCAATCTCATTTCCCAGAGACGCGTAATCCTCATCGAATTTTTGTTTTCGATTAGAGAACTGTAAATAATATATATGTATGTATGTATGTATATTTATTCCTCCTCTAAGGGTTCGAAGGCGCTCTTGCAGGGAGCGTTCCCCAACCCTTTACAATTCCTCCTTACAATTATTCGCTTCCCTTACTCTTTATTTTCTGGTCCTGGGGGAGAACTCGCGTCCCGCTTGCCGCTCGTCCCCCCCCCCTTGACACACACACACCTCTTCCCTCTCCTGGACTTCCGTTTCCTTGTCCTTTCAATTTACATTCTTTTCCAATTCTTTGTCTACTTCCTCTCCGCCCTTACCCCCCTCATCCCCACCCTTCTCCCTCTCCAATTCTCTCATCCACCTCTCTCCCTCTCCCTCCTCTCCTAATATCCTCCTTACTTCCTCTTTCCAACTCTTTTCACTTCCATTTTCCCATCTCCTACATTCCTCCCACACATGCTCCCATGTTTCCTCTTCCCTCTCACACTACCAACACCTCCTTTCCTCCTCCTTCCTCCAATACTGCCCTCCTCTCATCTCATTTCCCAATCTGTACCTCGCCATCCTTTTCCATCTACTTTCTTCCCACCCCTTCTTCAAGTACTGCGGTATCCCTTCCCCTTTCACATATTCATACCACCTATTATACCTTGACTCTCTTATCTTCTCCTCCTTCTCTCTTCTTCCTAGCTCCTCTCCCCTTTTCTCTTATTTCTGTCATCAATGTCTCTCCCTCTTCTCTCCTTTTTCTTACCTCCCTCATGTCCCCTCCCCTTTCTTTGAAGAATTTTATCCTCCCCACCTCCCAACTCGTCAATCTCTCCCCCTTCTCCGCTCTCTTCTTTATCTCCTCTAGACATTTCCTCGCAATTTCGCTCCCCCTTCCCTCCTCCAGCCTTCTCTCCCATTTCCATGCCCTTAACCCCGCTCTCTCTCTTAACTTCTCTCTCTTCAATTCCTCCCTTACCATGTATCCTGGCGTTTCTCTCTTTACTCCTAGTATCCATCTCATGTATCTTTCCTGGCTTCTCTCTATCTCTTCTCTCCTCCCACCCCCATATTTCCACCCCATACCCTATCACCGTCCATACTAAGCTATCATATAACCATATTCTTTTCCCCCATTCTCTCTCAAACCTTCTTTTCCCTATTCCCCATACCTGTCCCATCACTGTCATTCCTATCTTTACTCTTTCCTTTATATGCTTCTCCTGTCCCCCATCTTTCTGCATCACGTATCCTAAATATTTATATTCCTTCACTTCTTCCAATTCCTTTCCTTTCCATTTCCATTTCATCTTTCTCTCTCTACCCCCTCCCTTCCTAAATCTCATTACTTTCTTTTTCCCTATATTCACCTCCATCCCTTTCCTTTCCATATATCTTTCCAATCTCGCTATCATTGCCTTCATCCCCTCCTCCTCCTCCGCCATTATCACCACGTCATCTGCATATGCCAATGAATATATTTTCTCTTCTCCTATCTTTACTCCTCCCCACCTCCCTTTTTTTAATTCCTCTTCCATATCCGCCAGTAACAAATTGAACATCCCTGGACTTAGTGGGCACCCCTGCCTCACTCCCCTTCCTGTCCACAATCCCTCCCCTAGCTCCTCTCCCACCCTTACCCTGCTTATCGTCTCTTCCATCACTTCCTCACATCTCTCCACCAATCCTTTCCTCACCCCTCTTTCCCTCATCGCTCTTATCAACTCTCTTCTGTCCACCGTATTGAATGCTGCTTTCAGATCCACAAATAACGCCACCAATTTACCCCCCTTCCTTCCTAATTGTCTATTTATCACATAACTCATCACATATATGTTGTCTATAACTCCCAACCCTTTCCTGAACCCCGTCTGATTTTGCGGTATCAACCCTTTCTCCTCCACCTCTTTCCTTAATCTTTCCGCTAATACCGATGCATAAATCTTGTACAACGTATTCATTAACATTACTCCTCTGTACTCTCCCACTACTCTTCCCTCCCCCTTCTTCACTATCGGTACTACTATTCCTTCCTTCCTTTCCTCTGGCCATCCCTCCCCTCTCCATTCTCTATTACACATTTCCATTATCCATTCCTCCATTCTCTCTCCTCCATATTTCCACGCTTCATTCGGTATCTCATCCCTTCCTACCGCCTTGTTGTCCTTCAATTTCTTCATTACCTCCTTAATTTCTTCCTTGCTTATTTCCTGTTCCTTCTCTCTTTCCTCTTTTCTCTTCCTTCCTCCTATCACTCTTCTCCCCACTCCTCCTAGTAACCCTCTAAAATATTCCTCCCATTCTTTCATTTCAATCTCTTCGTTTCTTCCCTTTCTTCTTTTCCTCTCCCTTCTCATTACTTCCCATATCTTCCCCTCTTTTACTTTTTTATTCACCCACCTCTCCCACCTCTCATTTTCTTCTTTCCTCTTTCCCTCGCATAACTTTTTATATTTTGATTTCTCTTCTCTATATCTCTCTCTATCCACCTCCCCTCTTCTCCATCTCCTCAATTCCCTCCTTACCTTCCTCTTCTCTTCTCTACATTCCTCATTCCACCAACCTTTCCTCCTCTCCTTCTCGCCCTCTTCTTCTTCCCTTACTATTGCTCCCTTTATCCTTTTATTCACTTCCTTGATCTCCTCTTCTACCTTTCCTTCCCCTATTCTCACTTCCCCCAACTCTTCCCTAAATCTTTCTCTAGCCCTTTCAGTCCACACCCCTTTTTCTTTCCTTTTCTTCCCTTCCCTTCTCTTTCCCCTCTCTCTTCCTCCCTCCATCCTTACCGTTATTGGATGATGATCCGACTCTATATTGTCCCCCACCTCGAAACTTTTTATCTTGCCCCATCCTCCCTCATTTACTATAACATAATCTATTACCGATTCTCCTCTTCCCCCTGTGTACGTCCATTCCCCTTTCTCATCTCCTTCCTTCCCTCCGTTCACTATCATCCATCCTCTTTCATTTATAAACTCTATCAATTCCTTTCCCTCCTTATTTTCCTACTCGTCTTTCGATTTCCTATTCTCCTCCACCCCCTCTTCATCCTCCCATATTCTCCCCCTCTCCTTCCTGTCCTTGCGTTAAAATCTCCTCCAATTATAGTTCTTCCTCCTTCCCCTTCCTCTTTCATCCATTCCTTTAATCTTTCCAACCTTTTCCCTAAATCCCCCCTCACATATACTCCTATTATCCTCCATCTTCTTCCTTCTATTATTACATTCCCCACCATCAATCCCTCCATCTCCTCCCTCCCCTCCTCCTCCCTCCTCCCGCTTCTAATTCCTTCCTTATTCCCATTACCATTCCCCCCTTTGCTCTTCCTTTTTTATAAACTCTCTTTGCCGTTTGTATTTTCCATGTATATCCTTTCGGTAGCTTCCCCCTTAACCACGCTTGTTCTTTTTCCCCTATCCATGTTTCCATTAACGTTATTACATCCCATTTTTCTATCTCCCTCCAAAACTCCCTATCTTTCTTTTTCAATCCTGCTACATTCCAGAATGTCACCTTTAACTCCTTCTTTCCTTCTTCTCCTCTTTCCTTCCTATTTCCTCCTCTCCCCTCTCCTCTTCTATTTCCGCCTAGTTTCCCTCCTTCCCATTTTCCCTCCCCTTCCCCCTCCCTCTCCTCTCCTCTCCCTCTACTGTCAATACTTTCTTTTCCCCTTTTCTATTAACCACCCCCCTCACTTCTTCGTCCCACCTCCACCATTCCTTATTTATTCTTATTTTTCCATACCCTCTCCAAACCCTACTTCCTTTTCCATCTTCTTCATCCGCTTTTCTTCTCATTATCCACCTTGCTCTCCTTTTCTCATATGTCAAATCGTCTTCTATCCCATACCTTGCTTCCTTTCAGTTTCTTTTTCCTTTCCATTATCCTGCTTTTTTCTTCCTCATTATTTAATTCCACCACTACTATTTCTCTCTCATCCCCCTTTCCCGTCTTTATCCTCCTTATTCTTTTTCCAATCCCCTCTTTCATTCCTATTTCTTTCAGTATCTTTTCCACCTCCTCTCTTACCTCCCCTTTTCCTATTTCTACCTCCCTCATCACTATATTCCTTCTTCTTTTCTCCCTCTCTCTTTCCTCCTCCCTTTTTTCCAATACTTTCACTCTCTCCTCCATTTCTCCCTTCCTCTCTTCTGCTTCTTTTCTACTCTCCCTTTCCCTCTCCTCCTCTACCTTCTTTACTCTTTCTTCTATCTTTTTTATCATCTCCCCTTCCCCTCCCTTCCCTCCTATCTCTTCCCATTTCCTCTCTAAACTCTCTATCCTATCCCTCATCTCCTGCTTCTCTTTCTCCCATGTTTCCTCTCTCCTCATTTCCTTCCTTAACCCTTCTATTTCCTCTTTTACCTCTTTAAACCCTCCTCTTATTTCCTTCCTCATTTTCTCTAATGAATTCTCCCTTTACCTCCCTTCCTCTTCCCCTTTTACTGGTGACCTCACTGTCTTCCTACTTTTCATAAATCCCATCTCCTCCTCCTCTCTTTTTCTCCCCTATCATTCCCGTACTCCCTCTTCTCCCTTACTCCTCCCCCCTTTTCCCCTCCAATCCCTTTTCTTCCCTCCCCCTTACTCCTCTCTTCCTTCCCTATTTCCTCCATTTTTATCTTCCCCTTTCTCTCCTTTAAACTTCGCTCCTTTCTCTTCCTCCTTCCTCCTTTCTCCTACAGATGTCGTTCCTTCTCCTTCTTGCCTCGCTTCTATCTGTTCCTATACTCCTTGCCCGTATCCTTTCTCTTATTTTCTCCCCTCTATAAACTCTCTTTCCCTGCTCTTCTCTAGCCGTCCCTAACCTCACTCTCTCATCCGTATCTTTCACCCCCTTTCCATTCTCTCTCTCTCTCTCTCTCTCTCTCTCTCTCTCTCTTCTCGCCTCCACTCACCTCTACTCCCGCTCACTCTCTTCACACTCTCTCCTCCCCCCCTCCTCCAATTCTGTCCCCTACACTCTCCTTTTCTCTCCTCCTTTCACTCTACTAGAAACCCTCTCCTATACTTTACGCCGCCGGAAATGGAAGCCCCCTGTAAATAATATAACTGAGCCGAAAGCCACTCTCCAAAAAGTAATCTAATTTTGCCTTAATCTCCGAAAACGAAATCGCTCCGATTTCTATGTTCCCGTCAAGAATTGAGCGTGCCTTTCCTCGAAGACACGAAACAAAAGCCACGGTCTTGGGGAATCGCTCCAACCATTTGAATGCGTAATAAAATCAAACTGCGTCATAAATTCATGAAGAGGAACGCTTCTGTCATAAATATCCGTTTTTAATTTAAAATCGAGATCCAATTGCGTACCTCCTACCGGATGATTCACTTCATTCGGAGAAATATTATAAGAATAACTTAGCTGGATCAAATGCTCCTCTAAACGCTTCAGCGCTTCGTCCCGCTGAAAAATCTGAGACTGGAATTCGGCCTCTCGTACCTGCTCCCGCTGCCTTTCCTCGCGTAACGAGCTCAGCTTCTCACGTATGGCCCGCAACATTTCCACTTCATTTTGCTGCTCCGGCGTCATTACACGAGACCTCTTTCTTAATTGTATTCCTGACACAGACGCCGTTGACGCGTCACCGGAATTCATCCCGGACGAGCCCCGAAAATGTTACGCTCAAGCGTCGTTTTCCTCTCACTCACGATCACTCGCGTAAATAGTAAGCAACACCCCGTGAACAAATAACAAGAACTCTTAATATAAACAAAGCTTGGTACAAGGCTTGCAAACGAGAACAATTATTCAGAGGGGACTCAACGTAATTCGACCGAACCGCTCGATCGCTCCACAGAAAGTTACCCTTGCTGTAAACGACAACAACCGTAACAACGGTTGTTAAGATGAGCGCCGACACATTCCACGTTCGGTAAGACGTATATACGGGAGCGTAACAATACCATCTGGTGCAGGTGATGACGGAGCATGGAAGTTTCGGGCATTACCTGCACCGGATCAAGAAGGAACCCACCCCCGGGTACCACCACAGCCCGGAGCGAGACGACACCGTGCACCACACCCTGGTCGAATGCGGGACATGGAGCCAGGGACGCGGTGTCCTCGCTCGGGCAGTGAGATGTAGGGAGCAGGATCTCTGGCTTCCGCGCATGGTGCAAGCCATGTGCGGGAGCGAGGAGGTATAGGGAGCGGCAGCCTCCTTCTGTCGCGATGTAATGTCGCCGAAAGAGGTTGCCGATTGGGGGCGTGGCCCCGGAGACCGCCACAGAGAGCGGCGGAGAGGGCGGCGCTCCCTGGGTATGGGCAGCGGGCCCGAAGGAGCGCCAGCCGAGGAGGATAGGCCACCGGCTCGCCGGAGGCCGCCTCCTCGGCCGCCTCGGGCCTGCCTTCGGACGGGCGGGGGGAGCGGGATAATAGGTGCGTAATACCCGCCCGCCTCCTTCCCTAGGCGTCGGATAGGGTAGGCGAAAGGGGAGTGGAAGCCCGGTTTAGGGCTGGGATCCACTTCCCCGCCCCCCTCTCCTATGGAGGGGAGCAATGGGAGCGCGAAGGGAGGTTGGATGTCCCCTCGCTCCAAGTTGAAACTAGAAGACCAAACCGGTCGGGGGCCGCGCGCTGGACTCCCTAAGTGGGACAGGGTGCGGTACTCGAGGCGAAGGGCTCCCGGAGAGCCCTGGGACCGGGGTGTTGGGGAGGGAATGCGAGAGCAGTTCCCCTAACTCCCCTCACAACGGTCCGAATGGTAGACATCCCGCAGGGGTTTTAGTCAATAAGAGGCTGACAACCCTCGACCCCCCAACGGGTGGGGGGTATCCATGATGGATTTCCCCTGCGTTAACAAAAAAAAAAGTATAATTGTATGTGTTGTGTTGTGTCTCTATTTTATAATTAATTTGTTATAATATATTGGAATTAATTTTTATAGGTGGGTTAATGATTTCTCCTGTGCGTACTTGATTCTTTAGACAATACGGAATATAGTGATAAGATTGTAAATTCTCTATCTTGATTGGTTGAGTGGTTATTTATTTGTTAATTAGTCTGTGTGTAATTTCAGGCAGATGGGGAGGAATGAGCAAATTTTGTGTTCAGAGAAAAAGTTTTATAGTGACAAAGGAACACTCTAGACATATTATAATGGATATTTGTTATTAATTATAATTGTTACGAACAATGACATTAAATTTAAACAATAACGGAGTACATTAGTTTTATCCTTTAGTAACTATGTTCAAGTGTTTTTATGGTAATATGGGTCTGTGGCGATTTAATTGTTATTTGCCCGATTTTTTAAATAAACGAATTAAAATATTGTATCAAACTAATTTTTAATCTTGGAGGTGCCATATTGAGATTGTCCGACACATTTTTAGCGATAGTGAAAATCCAAAATTACTTTACAAAATTTATTTGTTTATGCACAATTTTGTAATTTTCGTGTATTTGGGGTGGCGTTAATGTTGTTCCTGAAGGTTTGAATAGTAGAAAAATAGTTATTTCCCTATTTTAATCAATTTAGTAATTATGATATTATTGATAATTATTTATGTAATAGTGTATATCGGTAATGTGTGGATTGCATATGTTATTAATTTTATCGTAGTTTTCTATGATTTAATACTACTTATTGAGTTTTGTCCACATGGCATCCGCCATTTCGTGTATCCTAGTTCTATGTAGGGATGTGTGTTCGAAGGGTAGTGCATCTAGTTATTATATATAGGTTTATGCCTGCCGATCTCCATTTTGTGCAGATTTGCTGTCAGCTGTCAGTAGTGAGCTGTCAGTTGTACGAGCAGAAAGGGAAGAAAAAGTAAAAATGTGTTATTTTAACGTTATTACTCGCATCGGTACATTCGTCCTGCGGCGCGATTTTTTAACTCGTTATTGGAGTTAACGACAGTTTCGTTATTGTTGCGCAGCTTTTGTATATCGTAGAAAAGCTGCGCAACGATAACGAAAGTTTCGTCAACTCCAATAACGAGTTAAAGAGTCCCACCACTGTGCCGGTAGTAATAGCGAGTGTGATTCTTTTTTATGTGTGTGTAGAGGTATAACTGTACATGGAAGAGGTTCTGTAATATTGTTTTTGTTGCACTGTTTCTGTAATGGGGATGTACGCATAAAGACAGAAATTCTGTTGCTCCGGGCTCCTTTCAATAAGGGAGATGAGCAAGGTATGTTGGGAGAAGAGGTGGAGGAGAAGGAAGGCGGAAACCTTTTGGTTGTTTACTAACTAACTAATCGAGCTAGACAATCGGTTTTGTTATAATATCCCACGACGTGCTCTGCTTCATTCTAACTTTTTTGCCTTAAAACCCGAAAGTTAATAAGAAACATGATTAATTTTAATCATTCAAAATGTTTATTCACGGTTGAAATTAAGAATAAAAGCGTATGTCTTTTAAGACTATAACAATTTGACAAAATCGATTAATGCAATCGGAAGGCCTTTTAAAATACTACAAATACTGTATTGACGGAAGTCTTGTAAAATCAATAGTTTGAAAGTTATAGCCACTCAAAGTTTTAACCAATCAGAGGAAATTAGATATATCTCAGTAACCATAAGATCTAGAACTACGATTCAAATTGCTATTAGAAGCATAAAAAAACCTCCAGCTAATAGCTATATTTAAAATTTATTAAATATTACAATTAAGAGATATATTAAAGAACAAATAATTTTAGTAACAAATAAAATGTTAAAAGTGAAACTGGGAGACCCCCAAGATCCCACTAATACGTACAGCATGCGAAAACTAGGAGAAACTTAAATAATTAATTTTTAACACCTGCGTACTTAGAGAATAGTTAGACTAAGTACCTGCAATAGTCAAAGTTGAGAATTGTTTAATAGGAAGGGAACTAGAGTCAATTGATAATTATTAATTCCTCGCTAAAATTAGAGAATCATTCGAAACGTCCATTAACAAAATTTGGTAATTTTTACTTGAAAAATAACGAAAATCATTTGTTCAGGTACAAAAGACACTCAAATATTACTCCGCCTGAAACTAACTTGTTCTGACTCTAGTTACGCATAGAAGCCTTACTTCGCCTAAAACTTACTCTCTTGTTCACTCTTAGATACTTTACTCACTCAAAATTTGTTCATACAGTATCACGGCTCGAGTCTTCCACTTATATTAAGAAATTATTTGTTCATTCGGTCTTCCACTACCAAAGGCTTGCATACGTCTCAAAAGGGGTAATTATAAGCAGTGCAACATTCCTCGACTCGCGCCCTACAAAGAGAAATTTTCAAAGTTAACAAGAGGAATTAATATTAGCTAAAGTCAGGAAAAAGATTGAAGCCGACAACAATAATTTGTCGTAAGCATGCGATACTTTACCCACATCGAGCACCTCGTGTGACCACTTTACATGTTATATCTGAAACAATTATATTTTATTATAAATCAAGGTATTCATAGACCTATATTATATTTAATACACTCACACTCTTAGTCGCTTATTCACTAACTCACACCTATACGTATTCACACACATATATATATCTGCGTATTCATATACATGTACAGGGTGATTGATTTGAACTGACATATATACAGGGTGTCTTATAACTAACCTGGCAGAGCTCGTGGAGACATAGAGCGGGTTAAGACAAATATAAAAGTCCCATACCGTTTTGTGAGATTCGCAATAATTATTGAGTTATTAATGACAGAAATTAGAGGAATGAGCGCGCACCGAGACGTTATGGAAGGAGCATCTAGCCGCTCAGGCTAGAGAGCACTGCCCAGTCGACAAAGGAACTGTTGCCGGCGCGCGGCGAGGGGAAGGACAACGCACCAATGTTTATGTTCTTACCTCGCCGCTCCTACATCCCGCCGCACCGCGTCTAAGCTCGCGCCGAAATGGCCGCTGAATATTCGCGATTACAATTACGATATTATTTTATGAGGTACCACAGATAGCTCATATTGAATTGTAAAGTTCAAGATTCAAAAGTTCTTTGATCAAGGAAAACATCGAAAAGGAGAAAGCGATAGAGAGCGATGAGATCTACAGAAATTCTCATTGTTTTCTATCGCAATCTATCGTTTTGCTGCATCGGATCCGAAAGAAATGATATCGCGTAAAGATAGAGTACGATGAACACTTTTCATTGTACTCTATTGTACTCTATTGTTAGGAGAATATTTAATTGTTAGAGTATGATAGAAATCGCGTAGAGACTCATTGTGTCCTATCGTTTTATTCAAGTCTACACGGAAAATATGTTTGGTTGAATGAACCTATTTTCTGGCGAAATGAGAGAGAGAAAGAGAGAGAGAGAGAGAAAGAGAGAGAACGATTAAGAAATTTTGATTGAGAATAGCACAATTTTGTTTAAGTTAACCATAAACCTTGATGAATTAGATTCAGTGTTAATATTTTCAGTTAATATTTCTCTGTATCGGTCATATTTTATTTGCAAGCCATGTATCATGGACCAAACATTTTTACCATATATCATGCATAAATTGTTGTCTTATATCGTAATTCTTGTCAGTGGTATATTAACGACAGAAGGAACTGAAAGTTCTGTATCGTATTGCGAAAAGAGGACCATCGTTGTCAGTGGTACACCAACGATACTCGGCATAAAATTGATTCCTAAGTATAATCGCGATACAACGCAAATTCGAGTGTGTTATTTTGACACGTTATTTTTATGCGTGTCAAAATAACACACTCGAATTTGCGTTGTATCGCGATTATACTTAGGAATCAATTTTATGCCGAGTATCGTTGGTGCACCATTGACAACGATGGTCCTCTTTTCGCAATTGTACGATACAGAACTTTCAGTTCCTTCTGTCGTTAATATACCACTGACAGTAATTACGATATAAGACAACAATTTATGCATGATATATGGTAAAAATGTTTGGTCCATGATACAGCTTGCAAATAAAATATGACCGATACAGAGAAATATTAACTGAAAATATTAACACTGAATCTAATTCATCAAGATTTATGATTAACTTAAACAAAATTGTGCTTTTTTCAATCAAAATTTCTGAATCGTTCTCTCTCTCTCTCTCTCTCTCTCTCTCTCTCTCTCATTTCGTCAGAAAATGGGTTCATTCAACCAAACATATTTTCCGTGTAGACTTGAATAAAACGATAGGACACAATGAGTCTCTACGCGATTTCTATCATACTCTAACAATTAAATATTCTAACGATAGAGTACAATAGAGTACGATGAAAAGTGTTCATCATACTCTATCTTTACGCGATATTATTTCTTTCGGATCTGATGCAGCGAAACGATAGATTGCGATAGAAAGCGATGAGAATCTCTGTAGATCTCATCGCTTTCTATCGCTTTCTCCTTTTCGATGTTTTCCTTGATCAAAGAACTTTTGAATCTTGAACTTTACAATTCAATATGAGCTATCTATGGTACCTCATAAAATAATCTCATAATTGTAATCGCGAATATTCAGCGGCCATATCGGCGCGAGCTTAGACGCGGTGCGGCGGGATGTAGGAGCGGCGAGGTAAGGACATAAACATTGGCGCGTCGTCCTTCCTCTCGCCGCGCGCCGGCAACAGTTCCTTTGTCAACTGGGCAGTGTTCTTTAGCCTGAGCGGCTAGATGCTCCTCCCATAACGTCTCGACGCACAGTGGGACGAAAAACCAAAAACGTGGCCAAAAGTTCAAAAATAAAGTTTCAAATAGAAAATTTTGAACCATTCAGTTGCATACCTTAATAGTCTAGGTACTAAATATCAAATATATAAAGGCCCGTTTGCCTCTACATGAGCTGCCAGGTGGGTATGAAAGTAACGCTGGTTCAGTGAGCACATAGCAATGAGACATACGCGAAAAACGACGCTTACTTTGGAAGGCTGCCATTTTTTTTGTTAAAAATAATTTTGTTAAAAATTTTTTTTGTTAAAAATAACGCGAATTGAATTCTGCAAAATGGAAACTACTGTGGCAAGTAAGTAGATATTTTTACATATTTCATATGTATCCTTATGGGAATTATTACTATATTAATTCACAAGTACGTTGTTCATGAAAAAGTAGAAAAATATCTCAAAAATGATGATATGAAACATTAATGAAAACAATTATGATTTGAGGCGATTTGAGGTATGAGACTTATACTACATGGGCTGAAAAGTCTTTGGCTTAACAATGAAAAAACAATTTTTTTAATGAAAAAAGTGTTTTATTCCTCGACATAATCTCCATTTAGAGTAATGCACTTAGTGTAACGGTCTGCTAACATTTCGATGCCGGTCTTATAGTGCTCGGTGTCAAGTCCCTCGAAATAGGCATTTGTTTCCAACTTGACCTCCTCATTCGAGTAAAATCTTTTACCAGCGAGCCACTGCTTCAGTCGGGGAAAAAGGAAATAGTCGCTGGGGGCCAGGTCTGGAGAATACGGGGGATGCGGGATCAATTCATAGCGCAATTTCTTTAATTTATCGGTCGTATCGCGAGCCGAGTAAGCTGGAGCATTGTCTTGGTGAAACAAAATTTTTTTCTTTGCCAAATGTGGCCGTTTGACCTTGACCTCGTCGTCCAATCGATCCAGTAATGTACAGT
The DNA here is from genome assembly GCF_003227715.2 of Harpegnathos saltator. NCBI lineage: Eukaryota > Metazoa > Arthropoda > Insecta > Hymenoptera > Formicidae > Harpegnathos > Harpegnathos saltator. The sequence continues at coordinate 173,003 of NW_020229973.1, forward strand.
AATATGCTATATTGATAGTTTTACCATGTTCAAGATAAACAATGAATATTATGTTATGCGCATCCCAAAAAATACTGGCCAAAACCTTGCCAGCTGATTGTTGTGTCTTCGGGCGCTTCGGACGGCTTTCATCAGGCAATAACCACTCCGCTGACTGCCGACTGGACTCCGGTGTGTAGTGATGGATCCATGTTTCATCCATTGTGACAAATCGACGCAAAAACTCCTTCTTATTGCGATTAAACAGGGCCAGATTTTGCTTTGAAAGTCGAACACGTTCCGCTTTTTGCTCAATTGTCAAAAAACACGGCACCCAACGCGCGCAAAGCTTTTTCGTGTGTAAATATTCATGAATGATATGACCAACGCGTTCCTTTGAGATGCCTATGATGTTAGCTAGCTCACTCAATTTCATTTTGCGGTCATTCAACGCGATTTCACTGATTTTCTGGATGTTTTCTGGAGTAACTGCCTCATTTGGCCTTCCTGAACGTGGTGCATAATTTGTGCTCATACGGTTACGACGAAACTCAGCAAACCAATATTTGATGGTTGAATTCGGTGGGGCAGATGTGCCGTAACATTTATCAAGCCATGCCTTTGCTTCAACAGTGTTTTTTCCCATCAGGAAGCAATGTTTAATCAAAACACGAAATTCACTTTTTTCCATAGTAAAGATAAATTCAGAGGTAACGTCACTTCGAAAGCTATAACTTGTACACGAGTCAACGAAATATCATGAAATTTTTACAGCATCTGAGTTAAGGTTGGTACTCTATAGGAAATATAAGGATTTTTAGTTTGTGGCGCCATCTATATGTCAGGCCAAAGACTTTTCAGCCCATGTATTGCCAATAGTATAGGCATGTAGTTTATGAACATGAGTAATAGAATCAATAAGCATTTCCTGCCAATAGGTGCCGCTCTGTTTTTTATATCGTTTTGAAAGTGTAATGTGTGAGTGCATGTAAAGTGAATGTTTTAAAATTAGTAAAGTAACGTTGAGTTTCTTTAGAAATACAAGTTTTTTTATATTCTTTAGACATATACTAAATCTTTGTAATGTTTAACATAAAAATGAAAGTAATCAGCAATGCTTGATTACTTTCATTTTTATGTTAAACATTACAAAAATACATACATATATATATATATATGCATGTTTATATGTATATATATATATATAACAAGAGCCATATATTTTAATAACGGGAGTAGATGAAGACTTAATAAAAAGATTTTATATCATATTACAAGTACTATCAAGCGGATATGAGATCGATACAGCAAAATTCAAAATATATGCCTTGAATTCTGCACGGAAGTTTGTCGAATTATACCTGTGGTACTATATGCCCACTTCGATTCACAAAGTTTTAATTCATGGTGATGTTATAATATCTTCAGCTATATTACCATTCGGGCAAATGTCTGAAGATGCACAGGAATCCACGAATAAAATTATCAAAAGAGCTCATGAGGACTTCTCGCGGAAAAGTTCGCGGATCAACACCATGACTGATGTATTCTTAAGATTACTTGTGTTATCAGATCCTTACATTTCAGGTATAAGAAAATTAACACAGAAGAAATTTAGATCGTTATCACCTAAAGCAGTGGAACTTTTAATATCACCAACACTGTCAGTACATGCTCATGAATCTTATGATGATACTGATGATTCTGATAACGATGTTGATGAATCTGAAGAATTAGATGATGAATAGTGAAGTACCTTTTACATTGTAATATATTATATTTATTCACGCGTCGTGAATCATGAGAGGCAAGGGGATTCACGTAAATAAAGCACCCCAATAGGAACACAAAAGTACTACGCCCACGCCGTTGTTCCTGGGTAGCGCTAAAAGTACTTATTTTATTAGCTTCTTCAGCTGGACTTCGAAAACCCTTTAATACTTAGTTGTAGCATAATTGGATAATTGTACATTAACGTTGTATATTAGGTCCGCTATTTTGTTTTTCTGTTAATTTGACATCAGATTCATAATCAGTGACCTCAAAAACCTTAGTATACCAATCTTTATTCAAATCGAAAGGAGTCTTCATATTTTGGCCACGTTTTCGGGTTTTCGTCCCACTGTGCGACGTGCACTCATTCCTCAGATTTCTGTCATTAATAACTCGATAATTATTGCGAATCTCACAAAACGATATGGGACTTTTATATTTGTCTTAACTCGCTCTATGCCTCCACGAGCTCTGCCAGATTAGTTATAAGACACCCTGTATATGTATCTGTCAAACTCGAAGTATAAAAACTTGTTATAATAAAATTTACTTGGTAAATAAGAATACATATAATTAAAAGAAATCATACAAAAGAAATATACCTTTTTGCAGAAAATGTGACCAAGGCTAGGCCTAAGTCAACAGAATTTCCTAAATGGAACATTACATTTTTATAACATATTCTGATAGATTAGCATGAGAATTTTCGAAACACTAGCTGAAAGTCCACTCTATTGACCAGTTTACAGTTAAGTTACGGAATTCTGAAAAATATATTATATATATATTACACAGTCTGTCCCAGATACGATAAGATACTGGTTCCATCAAAGTTCTTAGCGCAGCGACATCTATGAGTGAATGATGGTAGGTGAATGTTCTACCCTTCATCTACTTAACCTCAAAATTTGAACGAATTCGGTTGATATTTCACTGTGGTTTGACATTTTATGTAAAGTCATTTTGTGTACGTCGGTCGAAAAACCAACATGGAACAAAGAGCGAATATTAAATTCTGTTTTAAATTGGGTAAAAGTGGCGCAGAAACGTACGAAACGCTAAAAAATGTGTACGGGGATAAATGCATGTCCCGTGCATAGGTTTTTCGTTGGTTTGGTCGATTCCATGACGGTCGTGAGGACCTTGCAGACGATGACCAAGCACCGCCGCCAAAAATCACTCGCAATGAAGAAAACATCGAGAAAGTCAAAGAAATTCTTCGAAGCGACCACTGTGTGTCTGCGAGACTCATCGGAGAGGAAACTGGGATACTGAAAAGCACAGTCTATTGAATTTTGACCGAAGATTTGGGCAAACGGAAGGTCTGTGCGCGCTTCGTGCCACGCACTCTGACAGACGACCAAAAAGATTGGAGAGTTCAGCATTGCAAAGACATCTTAAAATGTCCCGAAGGAATCCGGCAAGCATGTCAGCCATTGTAACTGGTGATGAAACGTGTTTTCAATACGAGCCAAAAATAAAACGTCAGAGTGCGGCATAGAAGTCATCAGAAGAGCCAAAAGAAAAAAAATTACGCTCTCAGAAGAGCAAAATCAAGACAGTGCTAACCGTTTTCTTCGATTCAAAAGGAATTGTTCACAGTGAATTCGTCCCTGGAGGTCAGACTGTGAACGCAGAATATTATCTGGGAGTTCTACAACGATTGTGGGCCAGAATTCGACGAGTTCGACCGGAATATCGAGAGCCAGGCAGTTGGTTTTTGTTGCACGATAATGCACAAAGCCATCGCACAAAGCCATCATGGTACGTGAATTCTTGACCAAAAAAGGCATCATTGTTATCGATCATCCACCATATTCACCTGATTTGGCTCCGTGCGACTTCTGGCTATTTCCCAAACTGAAATTGCCGATGAAAGGAAATCGTTTCGATACCATCCCGATCATCCAAAAGACTTCGACCGCCATACTAAAGGCCATTCCTGCCGATGAGTATAAAAAATGTTTCGAAAAATTTGTGGAACGTTTCCAGCGCTGTATTGACTCAGAAGGAGACTATTTTGAATAAACAAGAATAAAAAATCAAAATAATAAACGCTTTGTATTTTTTTTAGACCAGTCTCATTGGATCTGATTGGACAGACTGTGTATGTCACAATTTCTTATTTAACACCCTCTATAATGCATAAATCCTCATATAATGCATAATATAATGCACTTTTCTTATTAATTAAGCCATACAATATCGTTAACTATAATGCACTTACACATGTCGCTTAACTTATATAGTTTATTACTAGCCCTAGTTATATTTTATATTCTTATTCTTAAGCTCGTGAGTAAAACGCATAATACAAGGAAATTATGTTAAAAATAACCGCGACTTCTTTTTTATAAATTATATACTCACACGCGAAATTTTATACTCAAAACTTTAAAATTTTATACTCACACGTATGACAAAATGGCGGGACAAGCATAGCGCTAAGCCTAACCCGGAACGCTGAGGCAGCCTTAAGGTACGTGGCATCGCCATCGCGCTGCGGCCGCTGAATCCACTCGCGCTCATCTGATTCTTATCCAAATTTGTCACGATAAAATAATATCAAAATTATTATTAACAATGAGTAAACATCATAGGCAAATCATAAAGCTAATGTATCACCCACAAACACCCTATCACAAGTATAATTTAAAACCGGTTTCTGTAGTTCTTTTAATATTGGATATTCACTAGCACTAATATTACAACTTTTATTGTAAAGGGTTTTTCAATAAGGACGGGTCGATGTTGCAATGGAATAAAACAAGCTGTGTGTGAGGTATTAACGAAATTCTTTTTTTATTTGAAAGGCCCACCAATATGCCATTATGTGTGGAATATAACATTGTTCAAATGTCCGCCGCGGCTTCTCACAGTGGCACGGATCCGAATGGTCCAATTTTCAATGATTCTGCTGCATAGATCCGTCTGAATTTGAGCGATGGCCTGAGTTATGTTGACTTTAAGCGCATCGGTCGATTGTGGCTTATTGGCATAGACCTGCGACTTCAGAAAACCCCACAAGAAAAAGTCTAGCGGGGTCAAATCGCACGATCTTGGTGGCCAATTCACGTCACCTCTGCGAGAGATAACCATACCCTCAAATCGTTCATGCAGAATGTCCATCGTGGCGTCCGCTGTATGGCACGTAGCGCCGTCCTGCTGGAACCACATGTCGTCCACGTCCATATCGTTCAATTTGGGCCAAAAGAAATTGGTTATCATCGTTCTGTAGCGCTCGCCATTGACGGTGATGACCTCACCAACGTCGTTCTCAAAGAAGTACGGACTAATGACGCCGCCGGCCCAAAATCCGCACCAAACAGTAACATTTTGTGGATGCATTGCTACCTGTTGAACCTCGTGTGGGTTGGCGTCGTGCCAGTACGGCAATTATGCTTGTTAACATAGCCATTTATACAAAATTGCGCCTCGTCGCTAAAGATGATTTTTCGGCCAAAATTGAGGTCCTCTTCCAAATGCTCCGAAGCCCAGTCAGCGAACAAATGGCGTTGTCTGTGGTCATTAACATTGAGCTCCTGGGCCAGTTGGATCTTGTACGGGTGCAGGCCCAAGTCCCGACGCAAAATTCGCCAAGTTAAAGTGTTCGCGCGTTAACTGAAGCGAACGTGTGCCGGGACCGCTTCGCAAGAAGCGCGGGAGGGTGTGGATCGGATCGCAGAGGACGGGTTACACCAACAAAAGAATCGAGATGAATCTCGGTAGATTCGGCAAAATGCTCTTAAATAACTGTATTTAACCGGGTTACAATGAATCGAAGAGCCGGAAGAAATGCCTCGGAGCTTTGAGCAGTTGATCGCGCGACGGTAGTGATTTTCGTAAGTGACTGATAATCGGCGCGCCCGGCTATCGGAAACGATAATCGGCGTAGGACGTTACACAGTTTTAAATTTAGACAAATTCGCGAAACAAAAGAAACAATAAGAAAAGAATGATCAATTGCGAGTCCGTGCAGGACAGCGAGCAAGAACTGAGAGTCCGTCCGGGACAACGAGAAAAGTCGGAGTGTCCGTCCGGGACAACGAGAAAATTCGGAGTGAGCTCCGGCGGTGGAAAAATCTCAAATACAAAATTGATGCTTCTAACGGATTCGCGATTAGAACAAAAAAAAGTCTTATTGGATTAGTTGGCGCTCAATGATTGGTTCAGCCTCGCGACACATCCCAAGTTTTGTTTGGAGGTGTGTTTTCACGTGTCGGGAGGCCGAACAATCACACCGAGCGCAGCGAGTATTACACGAGACATTAGAATGTCGGAGAGTCGTCTCGCACGTGTACGCTGACGTCAGCGGCGACACAGCGATCGTGATCGTGTAAACATCACGCGCAGCGTTGCTGATTCTCGGCGAATCCGCAACATGAAGTCTGCGAAAGGTCGAGTTCTTGTGCACGGCGAGGAATTGACTGCCTCGGGTTCTCCTGCACACTTTCACTTACAGCGGCGACGTTCTCGGCCGATCTGGCGTCCCTTTGACATACGGATGTTGGCTGATCGTTTACCGAACCGGTCGTCTCGAATTTGGCCACCAAACGTTGGAGAGTTGACTTTGAAGGGCCACCGCGTCTGCCGTAAAATGGGCGCAACGCGTGCAACGTTTGGACTAACGAACACTCATTTTGATAATAAAGTTTTATCATTTGGACGTGCTGCACAATCGTGTAACTTGTCATGGTGATTTGGCATCAGTGACTGAATAATAAACAACAGGTTAGACAGACGCCGCCAAAACAACATGGCCGCCACAGGCTGCCAACATCGACCCGCACCAATTGAAAAACCCTATATATAGCTGATAATCTTTACATTAACCAAATTGCCGAATAAAACGACCAAATAAACCTATAATACTTCACCTACTAAACCGACACAAATTAAGCTGCGAAAGATCTGACGCATACTACTCATAGCACCGCTTGGTACTCTCTTGTTTATCTCTCCGATAAAATAAACATTACGCCACAAATTCCTACGCCGAGACTCGCATGAGCCATAACTTTTATTGAAGTTGATTCATGATTAATAGCTACTATAGATTTATCAAAAGTTATTCATTATAACAAAAAGCAAAATCTAAAGGGAATTTATAATAGGAAAACCTCTATAACACACATGTACATACATAAGATATAACTATATTTTAAAAGGAATACAAAATACATGTTTAGAGTAATATATAAATATACAGGGTGTTATAAAAGTCCTGGAAGAGCAGAATAACTCGAAAAATATGAGTCATAGAAAAAATGCGAAGTACTGTGTTTTTATGATTTCTTCCTAGCTATCTGACGGTGACCTTGGATTTGATCTTGACAATGACCTTGAAGGTCATTTCAAGGTCAGGTCAATTCTTTTAAATGAGACCCATACTTTTGACCACAGAAATGAAAAGAGCGAAAAATTTTACATTCGAACGTAACCCTAAACACTGCCAAATTTGACCTCTGAAGATCACATAAAGGTCTAAGCTTGTTTTAGGCTGAAAACGCGAATATCTTCGAAAATGGACCTGCTAGGGAGCAATGTTACGCATAAGAATAAGAATCTAGAGGGTAACGAGGGACATTCAGCCGTGATCTTGCCCTTATTCTCAAGGTCATGAGTTAAGATTAGTATTAAGGTCAAACCGGACTTTTTTATGACCGAAAATCCATACTTTTGACCTAAAAGTGTCAAGATTGAAAAATATGACGTTCTGAACCTTGACATTGTTCTTAAAATTATGCGTTTTACGTTACTTCACTGATTGTGAAGTCTACTGAAAGTAAAGCGTCTTGGAACTTGACCACTGAAGGCAAGGTGTCTCAAATCCGACTACTGAAGGCAAGGTGTCTCAAACCCGGCCACTGAAGACAAGGTGTCTCAAATCCGACCACTGAAGGCAAGGTGTCTCAAACCCGACCGCTGAAGGCAAGGTGTCTCAAACCCGACCACTGAAGGCAAGATGTCTCAAACCCGACCACTGAAGGCAAGGTTCAGTTAGTCCCGACCACCGAAGGCAAAGCATCTTGTAACTCGGATTGAGATTACAAGAGATGTTCAAAATGTTGCCCATTGACCGTTTGACAGTGTGCTAAGCGGACGTACAAATTGTCAGTCGCACTCCTTATCATTTCTGGAGGTATTGCAGTACATTCGTCTATGATCCGTTGTTGAAGCTCATCCAGGTTACGAGGTTTAGTGAAATAAACTTTATTTTTTATGTAGCCCCAAATAAATAAATCAAGTGGTGCAATGCCGGGCGATCTCGGTGACCATTCGATTGTTCCTCTTCTACCTATCCATCGATTAGGGAAAGTATCGTTTAAATAGTTCCGAACAATGCGTCCATAATGTGGCGGTGCCCCATCTTGCTGGAACCAAACATCATCAAAATTATCACCAACAATCTCCTATATTGATGGAACAATTTAGTCTGCTAGGAGCTGCAGATAGGTTTCTGAGTTCAAATTCCCATTTATAAAAAAAGGTCCAGCCACTTGATTATCATAAAGACCTGCCCATACATTCAATTTTTGAGGTCGCTGCGTATGTGCTGCAAGCATCCAATGAGGATTTTCGTTGTCCCAATATCTAAAATTATGACGGTTTACCTTACCAGTAATTTCAAAAGACGCTTCGTCTGAAAAAACGATATTATGCAAAGAGTTTGCTTGCTGATCAATTCTTTGCATCATAACTTCTGAAAATTGCACCCTGCGGTCAAAATTATCCTCATTCAACTCATGGTGGAGATGAATTTTGTGAAGTGTGGGACTTAATGGTCTTTAGATTTTTGGAAATTGACAATACACTCATTTGAAGTTGTTGAGATGCTTTTCTAATTGACAATCTAGGATTTTCAACAAATGATTGGGCTACTTCAAATTGTCGCTCTTTTGTCGTTTGGAACCTTGGCCTCCCATATTTTTGGCGGTTTTTATTTCTCCCAATTTCTACAAATCGTCTGATGGTGCGAGATACAGTCGATATTGAAATACCTTCGCCTTCATTACGAAAGTTTTCATTGAACAGCAATCTCACTTCACTGTATAACCTTTGTCTATCCACCCATGCTCTCATCATTAATAGCGAAACTCTCTCATGTTCTGTAAGAGAAGCCATTTCGAACTGAAAACAAAAAATTTGCAAAAATTTGGTATAAAAATTCGGTTTCTTTACCTTTAAATAAAAATAATAAGTAATGTACCATTGATCGTTAATAATAATATAATAATTCAAAACGGACTAGAATGATACCAAAACCTGTTAAATCGATGAAAAGTCAAAAACAATCTATTATCTGTTTGACAATGATAGAATCGAAACAAATAAAAAACTTTAAGCATACACTTTATCGACGGCGAATAGATATTTCGGATACTGATCCTGGGATTTTTGAGCTCGCTAAAACCGAATCCGACGTCGGATTTTGCAAATTCAAGATGGCCAATTCAAGATAGCGGCCGATATTTAAGAATAACAAAAATTGAATCTCGTTTAAGGAGTTTTTGAAGTGGTTTCTGAAAACGAATCCGACGTTGGTTTTACAAATTAAAGATGATCGATCCAAAATGGCGCCCGATATTGAGGAATTACCAACAAATGGAGTGTGACCTCATACGTAATGTAAAATCTCACTTTTCACATTATGGTGGGGTAAAAGTATGTGTTTTCAGCCTAAAATAATTAATTGATCTTGATATGATTGACACATAACCTTAAGAACAAGGTCTAGGTTGAAAACGTCATATCGGAACATAAAATTGTTCAATCTTGACACTTTTAGGTCAAAAGTATGGATTTTCAGTCATAAAAAAGACCGGTTTGACCTTAATACTAATCTTAACTCATAACCTTGAGAATAAGAGCAAAGTCACGGCTGAATGTCCCTCGTTGACCTCTAGATTCTTATTCTTATGCGTAACATTGCTCCCTAGCAGGTGCATTTTCGAAGATACTCGCGTTTTCAGCCTAAAACAAGCTTAGACCTTTATGTGATCTCCAGAGGTAAAGTTTGGCAGTGTTTAGGGTCATGTCCGAATGTAGAATTTTCCACTCTTTTCATTTCTGTGGTCAAAAGTATGGGTCTCATTTAAAAGAATTGATCTGACCTTGAAATGACCTTCAAGGTCATCGTCAAGGTCAAATCCAAGGTCACCGTCAGATAGCCAGGAAAAAATCATAGAAACACAGTATTTCGTATTTTTTCTAGGCCACATATTTTTCGAGTTATTCTGCTCTTCCGGGACTTTTATAACACCCTATATATATGTATATACTGTATATCAAGAGCACGGTATTGCCTATTACTACGCGAAACTGCGAATTGAAACGAGGTAAGATATTCATATCTCAAGAATGGCTGAACCGATCGACGTTTTTTAGTCCCAATCGATTCAGCCTCAAAAATTGGAAGAAAAGTGTTCTTGTGCTTTTTGTGTACGTTGTCTCTAAGTGGTGATATTTTAAGATTAAATTCTGAATCACAGAAATTACGATTCAGTAAGAAAGTAAGGAAGAAACGCTAGATCGCCGAGGAGAGGGGATTTGTGCTTCTCGTTTTTCCGACACCAGAGGCATTACGAGCGCGCTGAAGATGCAAAGAGCAGCGAGTGCGAGTGAGCCAGCGATAGAGAATAAGGGAGAGAAGAATATTGGTAGAACAGGAGGTGAAATAAAAATAAAATATTGCTAGTTTATTTATTTTATATATATATTATACAGCATGTGAATTCGAGTCGAACACGAGCAACGTGATCGCAACGTTGGTAGTTTACGTCGAGCAATGAGCGACAGCGAAGGTTTGACAATCGCGCATTTCAGTTTTGAAGCTTCCTAACCTCAAAGATATCACAATGCTGCACTCACATTTTCGACTGAAAGTTGACTTGTCCAAGGTTTTTCACGATGTGCGTCGAATCTGCTAAATTTTTATTGATTGATCGCTAAGATATTTGGTATAAGAGAACCATTTCATTTGTTGTTGAATGCTGCTGAATATCTGCTACCGATGGAGGATATACACATTCTCATCGAAAATGAGACAATCAAGTAAGTATAATTCTTTTAATATAAAGTTTTAAACTTAACTTTTCATATATTTTTAGTTCAAATAGGTTTTATGTATTTATTCATTAATATTATTTGTATGTCATTAATAGATAGAGTAATCCCTGGATCTGGCACATAGAACGAAGTTTTAAATGCATTAGTTACTGTATATCAGGTCCCTGGATCTGGCATATAGAACGAAGTTTTAAATGCATTAGTTACTGTATATCAGATAATTACAAAAATTTCTCTAAGGTTCAAGCATGTCACTTTATTTCACACGATAAGGTTGTCGAAACAACAAATGTTATGACTGAGAAAATAAGAATAAATGCAAGTAATGGATTTGATATATCTGACGATCCTTTGAATGATACAGATTCAGCTTTGATATGTTAGTATATTTTATTTATATTGCACTAAAACAAATATAATAATCTTTATAATATAATTAATGAATTGTATTTATTTTTAGATAGTAATACAACAAATGTAATGTTTACTACTGCAATTGATTATATAGAAGCAGATGCAGATTCAAAGGTTACGGATTATAATATTCACTTATATATTATATATTATTATTATATAGTATTTACTGTTTTTTGCAGACTTTGCAACTTGTCGATGACTATATACCTCAGATATCCAATTTTATTACAAGCGAGGTATTAAGTTCCTGTATAAGATAATGCCTCTTGATAGATATTGGAAACGTGTTATATTATACGCGTATAAATTATTATATATATAGAGTGATTCAGACCACTCGTACAGCCCTTTTATTTCGGAAATAGAACATTTTAGAGATAAATATTTCAGGCAAAAGTTGTAGGGCTTCAAAGGATCTATTTACTGACGTTATGAATTTAACCTTGGTCTTAAATGGATATCCCAATTTTTTATTATATTGTCTTTTTCTGACAATTAATTTGAACAACTTTTATCTGAAACATTTTAAATTTTATTTAAGGAAAATTGAATAACTTTTTTAATATTTAACTCACGATATCTCGTTAACTATTTGTCAGAAGAAAAAGTGGTACCAGAGTTTTTTGCTCTATTTAGTCTCAAGAATATATTGTTACAATAGCGCTTGACTTTTGTTTGCTGATTTTTTGAAATTTCAAAATCATCAAATTAATCAAATTCATGGCACTATTGGAACAATATATTCTTGAGACTAAATAGAGGAAAAAAATCTAGTACCGTTTTTTCTTCTGATAAATAATTAGCGAAACATCGTGAGTTAAATATTGAAAAAGTTATTTAGTTTTCCTTAAATATGTCACAAAATATTAGTTACATAAAATAATGTTTCAGATAAAAGTTGTTTAAATTAATTGGTAGGAAAAGACGATGTAATAAAAATTTCGGTATAAAAATATCCATTTATAAGATTTTATGCTGATCTTGACTGGACTTTTCAAGGTTATCCCAAGGTTAAATTCATAGCATCAGTAAATAGAACCTTTGAAGCCTTACAACTTTTGTCTGAAATGCTTTCTCTAAAATGTTTTATTTTCGAAATAAAAGGACTGTACGAGTGGTCTGAATCACCCTGTATATATAATATTATAAAACTTACCTTTTTAAACAAAAAGGTACAAAAGGCGCCAAATACAAGCGCTAAGTGTACATAACATAAGTTTTTACAAGTAAAACTTATAACTATAATAAAACTCTACAACACTATTCTACTGTACAAAAGAAGTGATATATCAGGTATAGTAAAAAGAAATCCATTATTTTTGCATGAAATTGAAGGCTTTAATTACCATAATTAGAATGATCCGATTTAGGTCAAATATGCGCCGTTTTGTTCGATAACTTGTTGCCATCTTGAAGGTAATTTCATTATGCCTCTCTCATAGAAGCCCTCGTCCCTATTGGCAAAAAATTGAGACAGTCGATTTTCACAAGCCTCTCTTGAAGCGAATTTTTCACCAGCAAAATTGTTCGCCATGGACAGGAACAGATGGTAATCACTTGGTGCCAGGTCCGGACTATAAGGTGGATGCATAAGAACCTCCCAACCAAGCTCCCGGAGCTTTTGGCGAGTCACTATCGATGTGTGTGGCCTGGCGTTGTCCTGATGGAACACAATTCCTCTCCTATTGGCCAAAGCTGGCCGCTTCTGGGCGATTGTTTCCTTCAGACGGTCCAATTGTTGACAGTACAGTTCAGAGTTGAGAGTTTTGCCGTAGGGGAGCAGCTCATAGTAGATAATTCCCTGCCAATCCCACCAAACACAGCAAAACCTTCCTGGCCATCAATCCTGGCTTGGCCACCGTTTCCGCCGGCTCACCGCGATTCGACCACGACCGTTTTCGCTTGACGTTGTCGTAAGTGATCCACTTTTCATCACCAGTGACCAACCGCTTCAGAAATGGGTCGATTTTGTTGCGATTCAGCAGCGATTCGCAGATGGAAATTCGGTCCATGAGGTATTTTTGCGTTAACTCGTGTGGCACCCATACATCGAGCTTCTTTTTGTATCCAGCCTTATTCAAATGGTTCCAAACGGGTTTTTGTGCAATCTTTAGCTCTTGGGCAATCGAAACAGTGCTTACATGACGGTCGGACTCGACAATGTCCATGATTTTATCGATATTTTCGACAATTGGCCTTCCAGTGCGTGGTGCATCTTTGACATCGAAATTACCGGAACGGAATCGACGAAACAAAATTGCGCGTGATTGGCTGTTACAGTATCAGGACCATAAACACTATTCACATTTTCAGCCGCCTGGCTTGCGTTTTCGCCTTTATCGAAGAAAAACTGTAAAATATAACGTATTTTCTCTTTGCTAGTGTCCATCTTTGAACCGCGCTCAAATAAAACTGAGTCAACTAATCACAAAACTATCAAAAAAGTTTTTTTAGTACGAAATCTCATCTTTCTAACGCCATCTAGTGGAACCCGATCGGACTTATACAACGCGAGATACAGATAACTAAAGCCATCTATTGGAAAAATAATGGATTTCTTTTTACTACACCTGATATATATATATATACAGTGTTCTCTAAAAGTCTTCGAACGATAAAATATCTCGAAAACAATCAGTTTTTGGAAAAAATGTTTCAGGCAAAAGTTCTAAAGTTAAAAATGATCTATTCACTGATCTTATCAGTTTGACCTTGGCTAGCGTCAACAAAGTCAGGGCAAAGTCACCTTGAACTTTTCAAATGGAACGCCCTACTTTTCTTGGCACATTCTTATAACGTATTTCAAGAGCTTTCCAAAACACTACAACAAAATATTTTTTTGTTAAGAACATCCCGAGTTATGAAGCGTCAATGTTACAGTACCGTCGGCATTAGCACTATCCAAGGTGTACCGCGTGGAGGTTGCACGATCGGATTTACGCCTCTTGTGTGTGTGTATGTGTGCGTACGTGCGTGTGTGTGCGTGCGTGTGTATGTGTGCGCGCGCGTGTGTGTGTGGATGTGTGCGTCTGCGTGTTATGTAACAGAAACAAAAACCCCACGTTTCGTCACTCCCGTAGTATTTCAGGATTCCAAACCTCATTATCAAATGGTAGAAGCAAGACAATTTGAACATTTAATTAATTGAAAAATGTTGCACATCTTGAAAGATGAGATAAAGTCACTTTATACAACAGAAAAGGTTTGGAGTCATGAAATATTACGGGAGTGACGAACCGTGGAGTCCTTGTCACTGTTACATAACATGCAGACGCACACACACACACACACACACACACACACACACACACGCACACATACATGCACACACGCACGCACACACACGCACGTACGCACACATACACACACACAAGAGGCGTAAATCCGATCGTGCAACCTCCATGCGGTACACCTTGGGTAGTGCTAATGCCGACGGTACTGTAACATTGAAGCTTCATAACTCGGGATGTACTTAACAAAAAAATACTTTGTTGTAGTGTTTTGGAAAGCTCTTGAAATACGTTATAAGAATATGCCAAGAAAAGTAGGGCGTTCCATTTGAAAAGTTCAAGGTGACTTTGCCCTGACCTTGCTGACGCTAGCCAAGGTCAAACTGATAAGATCAGTAAATAAATCATTTTAAACCTTATAACTTTTGCATGAAACATTTTTTCCAAAAACTGATTGTTTTCGAGATATTTTATTGTTCGTAGACTTTTTGAGAACCCTGTATATGTGCACTACGGCAACTCGTTCACTCTCTGTAACAAACAAGATTAATATAAGTAACCCTCGCGTTTACTACAAGAGCCGATGAGGAAACCGGTGTATGCGCGTTAACAATTCAAAGTCACTCTAATTCCGCGTTTTCCAAAAAAAAGCTGACATACTGACACGGTGGAATCACGCGAAGGCAAATATATAACATCATTGTCTCAGCAACAAGAAAAATCCAACACTTATAGTATAGTGCAGGCTGTTCCGAGCGTCAGGCCTAATTCTACTTAGAAATCCTACAAGTAGACAAAAAACGAAGCTAACGAGCCTAAAATTATTAACATAGAGTAAATAGTCCGAAAGTTACAGACTTGTACAAATTTCATGTCGAAGTTGCAATAAACCCAATAAATGTCACTTTTCTGAGCTGAAATTTTCCCTGAGTAACTGGGGTAACCTGAGTAACAAAATTAATTAAATTTTCAGAAAGAAGGCTTAAAACCTGACCTGTATGTGAAAGGACGAGCTAATTATTTCATCTAGATCCTGAGAAATAAATTATTTGGTGTCAAAATTGACACCGTTCTATGTTTTGCATGATAAGGTCTCAGAGCGAAATTCGTTCCACGATATCTTGGATAAATTCTGAGTGAACTGTTAATTAGCGAGTGAAAAGATATACTTGCATACACAAAACCAATTGTCTAGCTCTATTAGTTGCTGAGTTATTAATTAATAAATTTTGAGATTCTGGTATATCCGAGACAATAGGCGCAGAGTTCACATACACACAATTCCGATTAGATTCGGGTAAAACGAATAAAAACCAATAAATTCACTCGAAATTTTAATGAAAAATAGGACACCGGAATAACAATTAACCAAATTTGATACTCTGTTCGAAGAACAAAAGGGACAAGTATTTGACAGTAAAGATAACCTTATATCACGAAAGTCGCTCGCTGGGAAAATAGTCATTTAATTTACGATATTTACGCATTTATTAACATACTTAGCCACTTATCTCGAGAAGGCGCGTAATACCAATTACCTACCCGAATAATTTCCTTAAACCATATGCATCGAAATTCTCCCTGAAGTCTATCTTGCCAAACAACCGAAAGGTTTCCGCCTCCCTTCTCCTCCACTTCCTCTCCTAACATACCATGCTCATCTTCCTTATTGAGAGGAGCCCGAGCAACAGAATTTATGTCTTTATGCGTACATCCCCATTACAGAAACACTGCAACAAAAACAATATTAAAGAACCTCTCCCATGTACAGTTATACCTCTACACACACATAAAAAAGAATCACACTCGCTATTACTACCGGCACAGGACGAATGTACCGATGCTAATAATAACATTTAAAATAATACATTTTTACTTTTTCTTTCCTTTCTGTTCGTACAACTGACAGCTGACAGAAAATCTGCACAAAATGGAGACCCATGGAGGTATAAAATAACAGGAGGGAGTATAAAGCCTTTTAGGTAGTGGGAATAACAACGCAAAGTGTGATTGGTCGGTCACAGTAATGTGGCTCTCTGTACTTCATACAGTGCACTCTCTGCACCATTTTGCACTGAGTGTATCTTCTCGTTTTCATCTAACCCAGGCCTCCGACACTCAAGAGTTTCGTGTGACCCCGTTATTGTCTGAGATCCACTAGAGGCGCTGATAGTAACGTAGCCCGCTTATAACCTTACCGTGACGATAGTTAGTGAATGCATAATATTTGATAATGTATATGTTAAGTAATCGGAAAGATAATGTTTTTATTATTTCGTTTGATGCTTGTAGTGAACGAAGCTGTCAAAAAACAAATGTTTTAATTTATAATGGATAGAAATATATAAGTAAGTTATAAATAAATGACACAAGAATAAATGAGACAAGAAGTCATAAATAAATGACACAATAATATATCTAAAATATAAACAATCTTTATAATATAACTTATAAATATAGAAATATATATTGTTATACAAAATACGAAATATATTGTATTGTTATACAATACATAAGGTTTATATAATATAATTTTATGTATAATAAAATTTTGATTGCTTTTTTTCAATCCACTTTTTTTGTTTGGTTCCTATTATTTTGTTTCGCATATTGACGCATACGTATGTCAACAGGAGCAAATAATAAATGATAATATTTCTTCTGCATGGTTAATGCATGGAAATGCCAAAAGTTTCTTTTGTAAAATGTCTGTCATTATTAACTCTAAAACATTACTCGAAGTGTGATGAGTTTGAAAGGACTGTTCTACCTGTCGCAAAAATGTATACACTTTTGTATTCACATGATGTAATTGGCTGTCACCTGTCATTTCAAAAAATAATGAAGCAGGTTTAGTGTGATATGCTTAATTATTAAATGCTTTCTTACAAACCTCGCATTTGGACAATTGCATAATTTTGTTGTTATAATACCAGTAGTATAATAAATTAAAGAGTCGACAATTTCTGACATAGCGTAATCATGTTCAATTACTTCATTGAAATCCCACTCTTCACATTCAACTAATGAATTCAATTGCTTTTTAATTGATTCTTTTATTCCAACTTTTTTACTTGAATCTATATAAATAGCTCTAATTTGTGATAAAGAAATTCGAAAATTATTAGGCAAATCTTGATTTGAAATGGAACAATTTCCACAGGAAGGTGGTTTAAGGATACTAAACGTGGATAGAATCTTGTACAGTTGAAGAAAAGTTGGAGTCAGGATGATCGTTTGCTTCTCCCGCTTGTCGTATTGTACCAAAAAAGTTCTAAAAAGTGTTGAGTAAAAAATAGATAGAAAACTGAATTATAAATAATATTACTGTAATAATATATATGTCTGAAACAATAAATGCAACTCATAATATTGTATGTTGTACAATATTGTTCCATAAAGCGCTACATTTTATGGAACATTTGTACAGTTTTCCCAGACAGCACAGAAAGTTTAAAAACAATTAAAAAAGAATTCAGTTGTATGTCACTAATTATGAGTTCACTTTTGAGATGCAAAAATATTCTCAAGTCTTTCTAAAAAGAATTCTTTTGCATCTCAAAATGAACTCATAATTGATGACATATGACTCAATTCTTTCTTTGTTATCTGGGATGCTGATTAACGATAACAACAATGTAAAATATAGAGAAACAGAAATAGAAATAGTGATAGATGAGAAGAAAGTGATGTGTTCAATGATTTGAAAATGAAATTATATTAATGGTTGTTATCAATAAGTGTGTACTGCTGCAATAAATTTTTTTATTTTAAAAAGTATATATATATATATAACAGAAGATAGGATAATGAAGGAATTCAAAAATGTACATATACATAAAATAAACGGCTATATTATTGAATACCGTTATATTTCATAAAACTATACATGAGAAAACACTTCATAAGTATGTCATTAAAAGATATATAACACGTGTATTATGTAATAATTATATTGTTGAGTAGGAAATTACATCTTTACAACAGTTATTTAACTATTACTTAGTGTTTGCTGAGATCCTTTATATCTGAGATGAAGTTATAAAAATGAAATGAAACGATGCATAATTATTTATAACAACTATTAACACAAATTTATTTATTTTCATTCTTGAGCACACGACTATAGCCAACCTCAAGTGGATTTTGTTTGAGTTTTCCAGTTAAAGCAGTAGCAAATTGGCACTTTTCGATTAAATAGCAAACAATATCCATTGTTGACTGTAAAGTTACTCTTAGAGCCGGTTTATCAATGCTCAGCTAAAAGTGATTGCTACTTAACTGAAAGTTAAGAGATAGCTAAGAGTTATTGTTCTAGTCATCTATCTATGCATTCATCCATTGCATTATTGACTATTAGTTAAATAACAGTCAGTTACTTTCGTTTTGACGTGGGTTGGTAGTACTATTAGTAAAGTTGTGCGTTTCTGTTTGGTTATCCGATCGGACGTTGTGTGAATCCTCCTTTACTTTATATCATTTTGATTTGAGTGACATAACCTAAAAATGAAATAAAGTACACTAGTGAACGTGTTACAATGGACACGAAAAAAGATAAAAGAGGTCCAAATTTTACTGCTAGCGATAAGTAATTATTATTAAAATTAACCAACAAACACAAGAATATAATTGAGTGTAAAAATCTGATGGTTGCACGTGGAGAAAAAAGATGAGACATGGCAGAAAATAGAAATTTTGTTCAACAGCTCCACTACAGGCATAGTAAGTACAAGTTAATTTCTTTTATTACTATGCGGATACAATATACAATATATAAATAAATAAAAAAAAATACTAATATTATCTTAACAGCATCGAATGCAAAACAATTAAAATTCAAATACGAAGCAATAAAAAGAGATTCGAAAAATGAACGAGCAAAAAACAGCTTATGAAAGAGGCACAGGTGGAGGACAGTTTATATCTCCACGTGCTACATATACAGAAGGAGAAAAAGAATTAGAAACAATTGAAATCAGTGTTGAAGGACTGACAAACACGTACGATTCTGATAGTTTATTCGGTAAGTAATTTTTATATATATGAAGGCTAATCTTATAATCTATTTGTTTAATTACTACAATGTGAATAAAAATAATGACATAGAATAAAATTATATATGATTAGTAATAACAAATTAGTGATAACAGTTTAGTTATCTTTGCCATGATCTTTGAAATAATTATTATATTATACTGTTATTAAGGCAATGATAACTTACTGCCACCTCTAATCTATAAATTCACTGTTACGTATACAATTATAAAAGTATACTTACTGAATTGTTTTTAAATATTAGGAATTGTTGGAATTGAATTATCGGATGAAACTGTTGTACCAGTATGTTTAGGAGATGATACTGTGGAGATGGATTAGAGTAATCCTACTCGTGAAATGTTAAAAACACCTATTCATGACGTACTTCTTGTTTCTGACAATGAAATTCCAAATACCAGTGAATATCTTAACAGTCAAAAGATATCTGACAGCCTTCATACAGCAACCAAGTAATTTAAAGAAATGATCACTTAATAAATACTAGAAACATGAAAAAATATAATAAAAAAATAATGATCAACTATTTATATTTTATAGGAAACATTTCATGGAGTAGTAGAAGACGACCAGTTTTGCATAAAGCGAGTAAATCTTCAGCTAGTGCTGCATTTGAATTACTTGCTGAGAAGAAAATAGAATTAGTTGAGAAGCAGATGGAAATGGAAAAAATAAAAACAGCTTATTTACAACAAAAGAATCATCTGGAAATAAATATCCTAAAGTTGCAAAAAGAAGAGACAAAATTAAAGATAGATTTATTAAAAAAACAATGATTAAAGTCATAATATTCATTCTGTCCCTCTCTCTCTCTCTCTCTCTCTCTCTCTCTCTCTCTCTCTCTCTCTCTGTCTCTCTTTTTCTCTCTCTTTGTGTTAATTTCTTTAAAAAAATTTTTTTAACAATACCGTACAATTACATTTTTATTACTTTTGTTTTACTTTGTCTAATTGAAAATGCTTAGTAAAATTATAAATTTTTTTTTATTTTCTCTTTACTTCACTACATTGTTCTTTGAAATCTTTGATTATCTTGATGTCCGTGAATGTCTTCTTTAATAAAATATTAGTTCTTAACATTTCAGAGACAGGATATTTCAATTTATGTCTACCAGTATTTCACTTTCCTAACATAATGATAATTATTGATTGTTATCGACAAATTACACTCAAATTACAATCAAACAAAACCAGAGGTGTGCATTCCATACTCACTTGCCAACCAGTTGACAACCGGTTTAATATATGTCGTTGTACATTTATTTTATAATTGATTATATTGTGTGCGCAACAACACATATCAAACTGATAGTTGTCAATAAGAGCAGGAGCACATACTTTTTCATAACGCATAAGGAAATCCAGCCAGAGTTCTTCATTCTTCTCTCCAAGAGGAAAATAAAGAACTTTGATTGATTGATTCTCTTATGTGTAATATATTGCTGGTTTCTTGGTGCAACATTGACAAAGATTGAACGTGTTAATGTGAATTTTTTAACAACTACGTTACACGCGATGCCTTTCAATTTTTTTTACTGTAGCATCAATATCATTCACTCAACTATAAGATAAATATAATTGTTCATTTTAGGCATTAATAGATGGTTCAAAAATATTTATGAATGCTAAAAATACATTTATAAGTTACCAATTTCTTATTAATTTTTATTAGCTATATATGAAGTATATAAATATATAATATGAAGTTTATAAATTATTGTATAATTTTTTTTTAAATATATATATAGAAATATGTTACATGTAAAATATTTTTCATTGTTCTTTTATGTATGTTTGACAGTATGTATGTAATGTGTTACATATAATAAATATGTAAGATAAATAAATTTTAAATGTAATTTCTATTTATTTATTTCTTCTTCGGAATATATAAAAAGGCACTTAATGAAATATAGTACAATTATAATAAATTTGAAAAATAATCAGCAGTGAATTCTTCTCGCATTTCTGTGATTATTATCCGGCTGTAACGCTTGTGTCCCAATCTTCGTTAAAAATATTTTGGTCTGCATGTAAATCAGGATCTTGCGGTGGAAGTTCTCCATTCCTTTCGCATGCAATATTGTACAAAACTGTTGTGGCGACAATAACAGCCATACTCGTTTGTAACTTCAACCGTAGTCCTAAGGACAACACACGGAAACGTCTTTTCCACACGCCATATTGTCGTTCTACAGGGTTGCGTGTGCGAATGATTGCCTCATTATATAGTTCTTTGATGTTATTGTGAATATCAAGTAACGGAGTAATGAAAAACATTGTATTGGTGTAACCACTGTCTCCAACCAGTAAACTATTACCAAAATTGTTGCTTTCAAGTCGTTCCTTTACTCTCGAATTATTAAATATTGTTTGGTCATGAACTGATCCTGGCCAGCGTGCTACAATATCCAATATTTTAAGATCAGCCAAAGACACTGTTTGCACATTAAGGGAAAAATAACGTTTCTTATTCCTGAATAATTCTGCATTCGCTCCATCTTTAAAAGCATTTAAAAAGATAAGAAATATGTATAAAGTGTTTATGAAAAAAGTTTACTTAAAAATAATTTACCAGGCGATTGGATCCTAACATGTGTGCAATCAGCACCAATTATTCTTGGAACTCTTGCTCTGCTATAAAATTCTATTCGAGCCTTATTTATTTCCTCAGCATCAGGTGGCATTTTTATATATTGAGGAGCAAGTTGTGTAATCGCAATTGACACTTCTCTGACTATCTTGCAAGTAGAACTCTTACTAACACCTACAAAATCTCCGCTGCTATTAACATTGTGCCTAATGCATAGTATCTCAAATTTAATAGCAATTTATCGATTGGTCTAATAGCATGATTTCTGAAAAAAATATTTATTAGTTATTATTTTAACTTAGTAATCAATACCAAATTATATGTAGATACCTATCTGTAGGACTCTCTATGACATTTTCTATTTGTTCTAGAATGATCAATATTTTTTTTTAACCGAAATCGTCGAAAAAAGTCCAACTCGTCCCATCTGTCAAAATGATTGATTCTATCTCTTATGAAGTGTAGTCTTCTTTCCCATTCCAGGAATTCAATAATTTCTTCATCATCATTAATGAAATCGTTTAAATCCATATTGAGAATAATAACTATCTGGGAAAAAGGTTCATATATTAGTATATAAAATTATATATGATTATATATAATTATGATTTTTGTTCATATATAGTAATCATATGTACTATATATGACCATATCTATTATATACTGTAACGTCTCGTCTTTTCTAAGAGCGACGATAACGGTTGTCCTCTGTTTTATTTTAGGCCTACCTGCATTCACCGGCAATAGCCAGGGGCGCCGAGGACAATATTGAAAGAGAGAGAGATATTCCAATATTATCTGCTTGTTTGGAGTTTGGAACAAGATGGTTATTCATTCAATAATATGGTAGGCTAAATGTGCTGGATATATATATGTATTTATAGATTATATAAAAACAACGGTCATACATAGTATTTCTGAATAGAGATAGGTATATACGTGTGAAAGATATATGTCATTTATTTAAGCGAATAATAGCTTCCAATTCTAATGGTTAGATCTATTGCTCAAAAAGGGTGATACGTTAGCAATGTAATAAGCCTTGTCTGCTTCGTTTTCTTGGTCAGAAAGGGTAATGGCTTCTATATTTGACTGTTCTCCAAAGGAACGAGGTCTAATATTGGTATTTTGGGTGTGCGCGTATGAATAGTATGTTGACAAATTGAGGCTAGCTTGGCTGGTTGTGTCCGTAAATGAGACCTGCCCTAATTCTGAGGACGAAATATCGCACGTTATATTTTGGTTACATAAGGTCGTCACATCCGAAATAGACCTATCGTATACATGTTTGAATGATTCTTTTAATTGTTCATTTTCTATTTCCTTCGTTGAGCTTGCTGGTTCTGTCGCGTGATCTGATTTTAGTTGTTTGTTTTGCTCCTCTATCCACGCTCTAGTACGAGCTATTTTAATTAAGTTTCGCCTACGTACGGCGACTCCGCTACGCTTTGGCATCTATTGGAGGGTTTGTTATCTTATTTCGAATATATTTTTTTTTGTTACAGAGGGTGATCCAGGTGCATTAATTTATTCACTGTTGGAGGATTGGATACAGGTGCACTTATCCGCGTTGGAACGGTACCAGGCTGTTGGAGCTCTATTCCTTTGGAGCTACCAGGAAAGTCTGTGGAGAGAATGGAGCTCAATTATTAGAGCTGCCAGAAGGATTCTTAAAGTTTAAATTCGTTCTAGAGCATCAACATGCGGGCAAAGCGGCCTGACTAGGAGCTCAACGACGCATGGAGCTGCCTGATTATGGCTCGACAATGCATGGTGCTACCAGATCCGATTTGTATGAAATGCAAGGGGAATGTTATCCTGAAGGGAGTTTCCGATAGATAAGTTGCGAGGAAACCAGGAGCTCAACAACGCTGGGAGCTGCCTGCTTAATAAGGGTATGTTAGAGCAAATTAATGAAAATGGGTCCCTACTGCGTTATATGTCGCGTGCAATTAGGCAGAGTATATAAAAGTGTAATATATATATATATATTTATATATTCAATAGATTATTTATGCTTTAAAAGTTTCCTCCTTTCAGAGATCAGCCAAGCTAACCAGTGACATTGTCACTATTGTCTGTTGTGTCAGCCCCTTGTACAAGGGAAAGAGAAAATATTTTAAATCTATGATGCATATAGAGCAACTCACTTTTAACAATGTAGCGCCCGAAAGGGGCGGTTAGTGAGAATAAGTGAAGGACCCTTAAGTGGCGCGAGACTGTCTGTCAACTTGGGGTATCCAGGAGTGACCGTCTGGTTCGGCTGTCGGGGACTGACTGACTCTCTTAATGGGGGATTAATTATTAGTACATATATATCTATTGTGTGGGTGATCATGTGAAAAAGCGATTGAAGTATTAGTGATAGCATGAAGGACAGGGTAACTATGGCGGTTATGTCGGTCTAGAGGTTATTGCTCAGGGATTCTTTGTGCGCAAACAATAATCTTCTAAATTAATATTTGTCAGCATCAATTTTGATCGAGTCGGTAAGGAGAAGCGCGAGTGGGTACGCTCGGTGGCCGCGGGACGACGGTGGCGCGACGTGCCTTAAGGCTACTAAGGCACTACCGCGGTGTACTGCTTTAGGGACTATGAATGAGTTTGTTCCGCCATTTTGTTGCACAGCTGGGTCTAAACCTTTAAAATTTTAGTGTATCGCGGTTATTAATCATTATTTTATCCTTATTTGCTTTTCGGCGGCAGGTTTAAGCATAGGTCTGCTAAATATAACTAGGCTAGTAATATACTAGGATTTGACGTTAATAAATTGTATTATAACAATGGCTTATTAGGTAGGGTGGTAAGTGGTTAAATTAAGTCTCTGTACTCAATAGCTATGGTACAATTAGGTATGTATATACAGGGTGCACGATTTATCTGAAGACATTGAAATATCTCGAGAACTATGCATTGGATAAAAAAAAGTGGTTAGTGAAAGTTGTTAGCGTCGAAGGGGGACATCTAATGATACCAAACTCGACCTCCCACCCCACCCCCTGAGGGTGGGAGTTGGGGGCAACTTTGAAATCTTAAATGGAAACCCCCATTTTTTATTGCAGATACGGATTCTACGCCACAAAATACGTAAATTTTGTCCGAAACTTTTTTTTTGATTCATGATAGATGGCGCTGTAATCGCAAAAAATTATATTTTCCGCAATTCTCCAGAAATGATCATTGGATTGAGAAATAAAAAATACCTGTTCAATATTTTTAAAGAACATAATAAAAGTTATTCCCCCCCCATCCTCTCGAGGTAGGGTGGGTGGTAACGTTCAAATCTGCATGACGGTTGCCCAGCGCATAACTCAATAGCAGCACGGGAAGTATTAGACCGTAATTACAATGGTCGGTGGATTGGCAGAGGTGGCCCGATTAATTGGCCTGCTAGGTCGCCAGATTTGACATCGCCAGATTTCTTTCTGTGGGGTTACCTAAAAGATAAGGTTTATCAACAAGTGCCAACAACTCGTGAAAACATGGTAGGACGCATAAGAAACTCTTGCGCTGAAACTCCCGCAGATATGCTTCTATCCTGTGTACAGTCATTTGAAAAAAGGATCAATAAGTGTATTGAAGTTGAAGGTAAAAATTTCGAACACTTACTCTAATTAATTGAACAGTGAGAGGCAAGGGGACTCACATTAAAAAAGCACCCCGATCTGTGAGAGGCAAGGGGATTCACATTAAAAAAGCACCCGAAGGGAACATAAAACTACTACGTTCTCTTCGTTGTTCCTGTGTAACGCTAAAAGTAGTTTCTCGGAAAAATTCAACGCTATCACGAATGAAAAAAATTGTTTCAATAAAAATTTCACGTACAATTTAATTCTGCAATGAAAAATGTGGGTCCCCATTTGAGATTTGAACGTTATCAACCACCCTACCCCGAGAGGATGGGGGGGGGAATAACTTTTATTATGTTCTTTAAAAATATTGAACAGGTATTTTTTATTTTTCAATCCAATGATCATTTCTGGAGAATTGCGGAAAATATAATTTTTTGCGATTACAGCGCCATCTATCACGAATCAAAAAAAAGTTTCGGACAAAATTTACGTATTTTGTGGCGTAAAATCCGTATCTGTAATAAAAAATGGGGGTTTCCATTTAAGATTTCAAAGTTGCCCCCAACTCCCACCCTCAGGGGGTGGGGTGGGAGGTCGAGTTTGATATCATTGGATGCCCCCTTCGACGCTAACAACTTTCACTAACCACTTTTTTTTATCCAATGCATAGTTCTCGAGATATTTCAATGTCTTCAGATAAATCGTGCACCCTGTATATATATATATGTCATTAGTCTATCCATTAAATATATTGAAAATGAGGCTATAAATTATATATGACTTATTACTGTCTTCCAGGCCTTTCTGCAATTGTTTTGCAGTTTAGAAGGTCGCCATCAAATATTTTTTTAAAGTAATGAATTATTAAGTCAAATGTATATATCATAGATGAAGTGTATTACTTCATATAATAGGATACAATATACTGGTTATATATATATATATATAAGAAAAGGTATTACGCGAGATATTATATAAAAATATCGGTTATATAAGGTATTAAATAAGTGAGTGTGGTGCAATTTCAAAAGTGTAGTATATGTACGTATACTATATGCGCATAAGTGCGTTATTGGAGAGAGAAGGGTATTAAAAATATTATTGTTACAGGTTCCGACGAATATAGAAGGCGCTTGAGATGTGGGATACAGATAGTTCGTGACCTGTTGGTTAGCCGAAAACAGTGACAAGAAAAAGGTGCGTGCCTGCCGACCTTGTTTCGTTTCTCGATTCAGTTATCCATTAAGTGGAAATCTTTACGGCAATTAGATTTTGGAAGAAAAATTTCCTTCTTTATGCCTCAGAATAGCGGGATGTTACATACGATGGAATTCGTTGATTATCCGAGTCCGCGGGGTCAACCCTGTCGATTCCCAGGTTGAACAAATAACGACGATTATTGTCGCGACGACGAACGGTTGACAAGAATTGCGACACCAGGCACGAATCGTCCTCGCAGGCGTAGCCGCGATGAGACTCCTCGTAATCGCGAGTCAACAAGTGGCGACGTTTCGATTCATCGCGAATTCATCGCGAATATGTCACAGATGAGAAAGTTCTCGTCGGATCGGTCGCGCATCGGCGATTGTCGTTGCGCTGTCAGGCCTAGATAGGCCGCGATGTCCGACAGGTCGTCCGGATCGGTCGATGCGAAGCCGTCCTCCACGGTCGACGGGCGGAAGAAGTTCAATCGACGAGCGTATTCGCGAGAGTACTCGCGCACGTTGCGAACATCGCGCGTGTGCAGTCTCTCGCCGATCAGACCAGCGTGAAAGTGATGCTCCGCCAGCGCCGTGTGGTGCGCCGCGAACACCGGCCACGATATCTTCGATAAATGCCACGGCTCCTTGTAGCGAAGTCCGCGCGAGAGCACCGCGTAATGCATAGCGTTCAACGACATGGTGCATATTATTGTTTGATACGCGAGGCCATATCTATAATGATTGGCCAGTACCTTGCGCATCTGTACATCGTTCAACGTTTGCACGGTGTTCAGAGGAGCGAACAGTGTAACGTCCTGCGACGTTCTCTCCACCATATCATTTTTTCGCCTCTACATTAAAAGGCCAGCGAGACATATAGGTAGATTCAACCATCAAAAGTAATTGTTACTATTAAAATTTATCGATAAAAGTTCATATCTTTTAAAATAATAATAATTTTAGAAAATCGCGCAGTGCGATTTAAGGCTCCTTCAAAGTATTACAAATTATGTCCTAATAAAATTTCTATAAGATCAATAGTTTAGAAGTTACGGCCATTTGAATGTCTCGACCAATCAGGAAAAGGCATGTTTTTCTCAGTAACTATAAGGCCTAGAAGAAAAATCTTAATTGCTAACAATAGCATTAAAAGACCTCTATTTAACAACCATATTAACATTTTGAAAAACATTAACAATTAATAAGAAACCAACAATGTTACTTACTAGTAGACTTCAGAAAATTCTAAAATTCATACGCAGGGACTATTGGGACATCAGTAATGCGCACCTTCCGTAAAAATTAAGAAAAGTCAATTTAAAATATTTTTAACACCTACGTACATAGAGAACATTTTAGTGAAACATAAGCAAATGTCAAAACCTCAGAATATTAATTACAAAAGGAAATAATGCCAAACGAAAACAATTAATTCTTGCCCACAAACAGAGAATCCTTCTGACAGTTCTCAAAATTTGGTAATTCTTACTTAAAATTTAATAAACCTCATTTATTTAAGTTCAGGGATCGCTTAAATACTCTATTTAGCTTGGAAATCCACCATTTTAGCCTCGGTCACGTTTAAATACCTTATTTAATTTAATTTAAACCTTCTGTCCACGTTCAAGCTCCTCTTAAATACTGCACTCTTTTAAATTCGTTCGTACAGTACAACGGCTTGAACTCATCACTAATAATAGAATTTAATTGTTCATCGAATCTTCTATTACCATAAGCTTCTATAAGCTCTAAAAGTCGGTAATTTATACATAGGAACCGTCTATAACAATTGTTAATTAATTACCGACGCCAATAATAACGAAACCTACCCAAGGGGTCTACCTTACCGACATACGTAAGTAGGGAGCCCTATGGTAGAACTCAGCCTTGCCGAGAAACATTAATTTAACAGCAATAATAATAAGGATCCCTGTAATAAGAAATCCTATTTTTCCAGTTAACAATATTATAAATCTCTACACTCTAAAACCCACTGTTAACAATATGCATTTCTTATAATAATTCTTAATAACCACATTTAAACATTAATAACAAGTATCTCTTTTATTATAACCCATGCATATTGTCTTTATAAAAATCATAACTAATTAACATTATAACTTCCTATTACACTATTCATATAATACTAAATTAGGCGTATATTATAACCTTAAGAACCACACATATAATATTAACCATTTTTATTATAATATTATAATATTATAAGGCATAAATAATTACGTGCACATATAAATTAATAAGTCAGACTGGCGACAGGAAGTCTCAAAGATAAGGCACGCACGCAGCCGGGCCACCGAGGGTGCTCTGGAATCCCCGAGTAACCCGAGCCCATATCAGGTAACATAGGGCATCCTGTTGACCACGCTCCTTATCACATCCGGCGGCGCGCCGAGATGTCTCGACGCCCCGTCAGCATCACGCCATTCAGTCCCACTCCGAAAAACCTTGAACGCTCCTACTCTGGATCCCTCTCGTATAATCCCATTACTCCTACCATATAGCCTACCCCACTCTTGAGTTCCATTGTCCGGACCGAACGAGGCCCCGGGAGCAGCTCCCACCGCAGAGTCGACATCGGAAGTTCATACAGTACAGACGTGCCTCTTAGGAGTGCCTCCAAGACATTTTTGTTAATTTGACGCAAAGAGGAAAAGTGTCTCTGAGCGACCGTGCCACCACAGACAACGGTCGTCTCGCATAAGAGCCTCTTCCTACGCTCCTTCAGAGCCTTTGCCTTGTGCTATTCAAAATCTGGAAGATTTCTTAGGAAACTTGCCAGAACATCCACGGTGTTTTATAATACTCAAAGTGTGCGGATAAGTCGACTCCCCGTTCGAGTTGTGCCGTGGCTAGAGTGGTCCCAACAGTATTGAGAGTATTCTGGAATAAAAAGCCTGTTCTTTGAGATTTCTCTGCAAAAGTCTGAGCTACTGAAATAAATAGTAAGTATATAATATTTTAATGCACAACACTCACATACACCTCGTTTCGCGCAAGTGAAATACAATCGCGATCTAAGCTTTAGGAACATTGTTACGCGAATGAACCAGTGACGTTTCATCATACGCCAAGTCGAATTATTTAACAGATGCCATAGCGTCACGCTGAAATTTTCGTTCATGTCGGTCCATAACTGCCTTACATAAGGATCATTCATTATAATCCGAATAGTGTATTATCTACGTTTAGTTTGTCAAACCGCTCTTAGAATTTCGTTCCGCTTTCCTTAAGATACGCTATACAAGCTAGGATATATATAAAGAGAGAGAGAGAGAGAAACAATCTTCAGATTCTTCTTTTTCTTAATCGTGATTACGAAACCCCAGTGTCTGTCAACGCAGTGAACTACGCTCACACACTTATTATTCCCTTTCCATTCCTCTTTGCGGGCGCATGACAACGGTGCCAAGCACAGGGTCACGCGCGCACGGCATCGGTGCCAAGCACAGAGCCGTATTGATATAGTCAGAATCCTTATCAGCAGTGGCATCCCACCACTCTGACATCGTCTCCAGGCGAACTCCTTACGCCGGAGACTCTGCTTTGAAAATCTGCTTACTCCCACCTCCTAGGCCTTCACCTCGTTAATAGACATTGAATAAAATAAAAATTACAATTATCTCGTAACAAGGACTCACAGAGACGTTCCTTCATGTTAGCCTTCTATCTATCTCTCTCATTAGCTATTTTAGTTATAAGACATTTATATGCCTTTATAATTTCATGTATAATTATGTACTTGATATAATATTCCCACTGTTTCCACCGTAACCTGCACTTGCACATATAAAATATACCGCGTTCTGCTATTACCATTATCCATAAAGACTATTGTATATTAAACAATTAAGTTACTAAGGTTTCAGATTAATAACACTTTTACAATCTCATTCTTTATTTAGACGAAAGTATATTCTTAATAACGACAAGATCTTGACATTATCCATTATAAAAGCTGGAATAATATAAATCATTTCATGAAGTGCATCCTTCCCCACCCACATATATGTATGTATACGCGTTTATTGTATTGTAATTGATTTTATTGTGTATGTGTAGACGTGTGCCATTGCATCGGCATACGCCTTAATTACCTCACTGTATTACTTGCTATTGTATAATTCCATTAAAGTCACCGATTCTCTTGTACAACGAACATATGCCATTGCATCGGCATACAATCCTTCAATATTTTCTACTAAGCATTTTAATTTTATGCTGCATCCTTGTTTTATCGACAGCCTTTTTCCTCTTATTCGAGCATTTTCTTGAAAGGAAGATATTAAGCATTCATAAATCTTTGTCCTTTTTATTCAGTTACTTAAATCAATTGGTGCCATAACATCTCTTGCCAGAGGAATTTATAGTTCATTAACCATTAAATCTGAATCTTACATTATTAAGCATAGATCTTGCCCACCTTTAGGGAAGCGCCTTACTGGAGCTACTCGCCTCTATCCTTGTCCAGACTGAGGAGCGCCTTACGGGTGCCTCTCGGCTCAAGCATCCTATCCATCCCGTCCAACTCATAAGACCACCCCTTTTCCCATCAAGATCAGGAAATTTAACTTGTGAATTAATAACCTGTACAGTGCTTAGCATCCTTCAATCTCAGGGGCGCAGCTGACAGCCGCCACCCGCCTCAATTATCCTTCTACAACCCGCATAACCTAACCCTGCCAAAGCATTGGTAGTAAGCATTAATTATTAGTACTTTTATAGTACTCTGGCAATGGATAACTAAAGTCACAAGAGTTCTTTTCACTCAATAATTAATTTTATCAATTGCTATTTTAACTTGTCCGACCAAAAATGTTATTCTTAAACTCAATCCGTTAGATGCCAAATAAACATCGCGGGAGCGTTAAATAGAAGGCAAGGCAGCTACGTAAGGAAGCTTGCCGACGAGCGGCCCTGTTGTCTCAACACGTGGACCCCTCCAAACCCCGTATAATACAAGATATCACGGGGCACGATCTAGTTCCTCCATCGTACATCAAGTTTTTATTACAAAACGGACTCATAAGTACATTTAAATACGCTCCACGTCCATTACACTCCACACAAAGACACTTTATTCCGGACTCGCATTCTTTACCAAGCTCTTCCAGGGCTCACACACACAACCCTCAGCTGGTTAAACAGCTTTCGATGACAGAAACTCTAGACATAGAATTGATAGATTTAACACAGGACGACACTTTCAACAACAAGACAGCCACCTACATTTACCAACTGGAATCCTATTTTCTCACTGAATCCCCTCGCAAATTACCGTACCACCTTCATTACTCCCACCGGGCAGGATAACTGTATATTCTCTCAACACTTTATTGTAACTCATTACCAGCAGCTATATAGTGTAAACCACATTTGTATTCATTAATTATATAATTATAAGTATTATCACTCATTTATATTACACTTTTAACTATCATATAATCAAATTGTCTCATTGCTAAATAAAACAATTGTTTAAGTCTCTATTCCTATCAATAGCCATAATCATTATATCACCTACAATCACCATATTTCCCTCTTTCACCATCTGTCCGAAAAAGCTCTCGGCATCTCAGGCAGTGCCGGTGTAAGCAGGTAGGCCTAAATAAATAGAGAGCAGGCGGATCACGATCCCTAGGGAGACGCGAGACGTTACAGGAGTCGCCGTACGTAGGCGAAACTTAATTAAAATAGCTCGTACTAGAGTGTGGATAGAGGAACAAAACAAACAACTAAAATCAGATCACGCGACAGAACCAGCAAGCCCAACGAAGGGAATTGGAAACGAACAATTAAAAGAATCATTCAAACATGTATACGATAGATCTATTTCGGATGTGACAACTTTATGTAACCAAAACACAACGGGCGATATTTCATCCTCCGAATTAGGACAGGTTTCAATTACTGACACAACCAGCCAAGCTAGTTTCAATTTGTCAACATACCACTCATACGCGCACGCACAAAACACCACAGATATTAGACCCCGTTCCTTTGGAGAACAGTCAGATATAGAAGCCTTTACCCTTTCTGACCAAGAAAACGAAGCAGAAAAGACTTATTACATCGCTAACATATCACCCTTTTTTGAGCAATAAATCTAACCATTTATACTGGAAACCATTATTCACTTGAATAAATGACATATATCATTCTCACGTATATACTTATCTCTATTCAGAAATACTATGTATGACCTTTGTTTTTTATATAATCTATAAATACATATATATACCACCAGCATATTTAGTCTACCATATTATTGAATGAATAACCATCTTGTTCCAATCTCCAAACAAGCAGATAATATTTAATAAAGAAATAATAACTCATAATAATAAATTGAACCACTTACAACAAATCATTGGAATCTCTCTCTCTCTCTCGATATTGTCCTCGGCGCCCCTGTCTATTGCCGGTGAATGCAGGTAGGCCTAAAATGAAATAGAGGACAACCGTTATCGTCACTCTTAAGAAAGACGAGACGTTACACCATTCAGTTGGGCACCGGAGTAACGGCTTCGAAACTCATTCCGCTAGATCGAGGAGTTCGCGCTATATCCATCACCATGGAGGACGTTTTCAACGATATCGAGTGGAATCGCGAATCGTACGATTCAAGCGTCAATGGTACGGCCTGCGAAAATCCGTATTTTCGACTGCTCCGTTCGGTGGTGCTGGAGGCACTTCGCGAATACCTGGGCAACGATTCGCGATTATTTCGCGAGACACCGACGTACGAATCAACAGACGCCACCACCGTCGACACCTACGTGTCACGAACATGTTTGTGCGCAATCGATCGCTACAATCGTCATCGTGCGAGATGGCTAATCTGTATCGCGAATCGCGCGACGAAACTCGTGCTACTACTACTACCTTGGAGCAGCCCGATGTCGAATCGCATGACGTCAATAGCGACAACGGCGATGCTACGTGCAAACGTGCAAGCGTGCAAGCATGTGGGTAGAATCAACAGCAGAGTCACCGAACGCTAATGTGCGCAAAACGCGCGACGCTGTGAGCGATCGCGATGAGGATACAGCCATGATAATATCGACATCGCACGACGCGTTCACGTCGAATAAAGAGTTATCGGCAGCTGGCCTCGTTGACGATAATGACGCGTTATCGTACATCGCCTCGACAATGGCGCGTCCGAACAAGCGCAATCGGACCCACCGACGAAACGTCGCCCAGTGCATTCCTCGACGCAAACGCGAAAAACGCGCGCAATGATCCGGTCGAATTCGATTCGCGTTGAAGCGCTATTCGCAACAAATCCGACGCGACCGGTGACGATTCGGATTACGGGAACGATGAGTATCGCCAGCCGAACGAGATCATCGTGGATGATCGTAACGTCGACGAATATCTGAACGATATTGAACTCGCGGCGACAATCATCAACGGCGACGAACAATGGCGACCCATGCAGCATGTTAACAATCAATATTCGTCGTAGCGCCGATGCCGAGCATTGGCGCTTGGAATAGGCTTCGTGTTTTTGGGGTTGAAATGGGTACAAACAATAAATCGTACATAATGTGCAATATATCGTTGTTTATTTTATCATCACCTCACCCGCCGATTCGCTCATGACCTATCGTACACTCAACGAAAAGCGCCAATACATCAACGGTAAAATGTGCGTCAACCAGTACAATACTTGCTCCCAGTGTTAACACACCGGCGCGACAATATCAGAGTCCAATTGATTGGCGCGCAATCGTTCGCGCACTTGCAGCAGAACACGCAGCAACGACTCGGCGATGGTACTCTGCGCGTCGTCGTAGTCGCCTTGCGACGGTGTCGCGGCGGAAAGTGTCGATGCGGCGCCGCTGACGATGACGACAATTTTCAGAGCTGGCGCGTCGACTTGGTGCGATCCAAATGACGTGTACGTGTCGGGGTCGCAACAGTCTCGACAACCGGCGAGTAATCGCTCGAGTATCGAGTGCTTCACGAGAAACGGCGTGACCGCTATCGCGTTGTCCAACTGCGACGACACCTCGCCGTTGCGCCAGTTCCTCAGATCTCGCAACAACGCCGGCACGACTGTGTTCATTACGCAACGAATCGAGCACAGCGTGCAATTGTCCTCGCTGATCGTCGAAACCACGTTCCCCGTGGCAATGAGTCGACCGTTGAGCCAATTGTGCGGATACAACGAAATTGTTCGTTCCATGTGCTCGTTCTCGCTGTGTAGCGGAACCAGCGTAAACGAGTCGCACATGAACGGCAGGATCCGCGTCAGCCAGTGCACAATGTCGCGCCAGTGTCGACTCGACAGATTCACCGTCGATCGGTGACAACCGCGCGTGTCCTCGTTGTCCACTTGATAGTCGAACATATCGATGATCGCAATAAGCAATTCACGTGTCACCTCGCACGATTCGCGCGATGCGATCGTCTCGTTCGCTCAACAATCGCGTCTCGTAGCCATGTTGATGTCGTACTCGTCGCTATTATGCAGCACAAATGTACGCAACTCGCAGTACTGCTCCATCGCCCAAGGATAGCGCAATTGAGCTTCGCGACGATTGCAGTACGTAGTGGCGATCGCCATCGGCGCCTTTATCAATTCGAACGCGTCCTCCGGTCGGCCCACGGCGCACGGTTTGTAATCGCACGCCGATAGATCCTTCTCGTTGATGTACAACATCGCGAGAACAGCAACTCTCGCACCGCGCGTCTGCGAGTACAGTACATGCACTGCACCTGTTTGGCCGTACGAACCATACAGTGATGCGATATCTCCGTCAACACGCAACTGGATACGGTGCATGTTTCTCGCGACATTGCAGACACTTTCTTTTTGCTCTCCTCTTGAATAAATGGCCACGCGAAAGAATCGTATTCACGAAACGACTCGCCCCCTCGTGCGTTTATATTCGCGCGAACGTTAACCCGTCTCCCTTCTTCTCTACATCTGGGCGCGGACAACAACGCGATCGGCATTATTACTTGGCGCTAGTCGCGGCGGCTGTATCGTCAGAGCCCCCGCCGCCCGTGTAAAAGGAGGACACGAGCACGGCTCTATTCAGCGCGGTATTGTCCCGGTCGACTTTAGTGCTGACGCAATAACCATCCTTTGGCATCTGATGCGTATCATATTGTATCAACTTGCGTCTACACGGATCGGTATAGAGCATTGTAACGTCTCGCGTCTCTCTAGGGATCGTGATCCGCCTGTTCTCTATTTATTTAGGCCTACCTACTTACACCGGCACTGCCTGGGATGCCGAGAGCTTTTCCGGACTGATGGTGAGAGAGGGAAATATGGTGATTGTAGGTGATATAATGATTATAGCTATTGATAGGAATAGAGACTTAAACAATTGTTTTATTTAACAATGAGACAGTTTGATTATATGATAGTTAAAAGTGTAATATAAATGAGTGATAATACTTATAATTATATAATTAATGAATACAAATGTGGTTTTACATTATATAGCTGCTGGTAATGAGTTACAATAAAATGTTGAGAGAATATACAGTTATCCTGCCCGGTGGAAGTAATGAAGGTGGTACGGTATTTGCGAGGGGGTTTCAGTGAGAGAATAGGATTCCAGTTGGTAAATGTAGGTTGGCTGTCTTGTTGTTGAAAGTGTCGTCCTGTGTTAAATCTATCAATTCTATGTCTAGAGTTTCTGTCGTCGAACGCTGTTTAACCAGCGAGGGTTGCGCGTGTGAGCCCTGGAAGAGCTTGGTAAAGAATGCGAATCCGGAAAAAAAGTGCCTTTTGTGTGGAGTGTAATGGACGTGGAGCGTATTTAAATGTGCTTATGAGTCTGTTTTGTAATAAAAACTTATGTACGATGGAGGAACTAGATCGTGCCCCGTGATATCTTGTATTATACGGGGTTTGGAGGGGTCCATGTGTTGAGACAACAGGGCCGCTCGTCGGCAAGCTTCCTTACGTAGCTGCCTTGCTTCTATTTAACGCCCCCGCGATGTTTATTTGGCATCTAACGGATTGAGTTTAAGAATAACATTTTTGGTCGGACAAGTTAAAATAGCAATTGATAAAATTAATTATTGAGTGAAAGAACTCTTGTGACTTTAGTTATCCATTGCCAGAGTACTATAAAAGTACTAATAATTAATGCTTACTACCAATGCTTTGGCAGGGTTAGGTTATGCGGTTGTAGAAGGATAATTGAGGCGGGTGTCTTAATTCGTGCATTACGAAACCCCAGTTGTCTGTAACGCATGAACTACGCTCACACAGCTGTATTATTCCCTTTCCATTCCTCTTTGCGGGCGCATGGACAAACGGTGCAAGCGACAGGGGTCACAAGCGGCAGCGCATCGGTGCCAAGCAAGAGCCTACTTGATATAGTCAGCAATTCCTTATCAGCAGTGGCATCCCACCCACGTCGACATCCGTCTCCAAGGCGAACTCCTTACGCGGGAGATCCTTCGACTTTGAAAAATCTGCCTTA
Source organism: Harpegnathos saltator (assembly GCF_003227715.2). Lineage (NCBI taxonomy): Eukaryota > Metazoa > Arthropoda > Insecta > Hymenoptera > Formicidae > Harpegnathos > Harpegnathos saltator. The sequence goes on from NW_020229973.1 coordinate 210,367, forward strand.
CTCCCCACCTCCTAGGCCCCTTCACCTCGTAATAGTACATTGGAAACTAAAAAAAATTACAATTTTATTTCTCTAATCCAAGGACTTCACAGAGACGCTTCCTCCATGTTAGCCTTCTATCGTATCTCTCTCATTAGCGTATCTTTAGTTAGTAAACAGTTCTATATGCCTTTTAACCTTTCATGTATAATTATGTACTGAGTATATATTCCACTCGTTTCCAGCGTGAACCCTGCACTTGCACATATAAAAGCTAGTGAACCGCGTTCTTGCTATTACCATTATCCATTAAGAAGGACGTATTTAGAGTAGTATTTTAAACAATTAAGTTTACCTAAGGTTTCAGATTTTAATAACACGTTTACAATCTCATTCTTTATTTAGACGAAAGTATATTCTTAATAACGACAAGATTCTTGACAGTTATCCATTATAAAAGCTGGGAATAATATAAATCATGTTTCATGGAAAGTGCATCCTTCCCCACCACCCACATCATCTGTATGTATACGCGTTTACTTTGTAATTGTAACTTTGATTTTATTGTGTAGTGTTACGACGTGTGCCATTGCCATCGCCATACGCCTTAATTAACCTCACTGTATTTACTTGCATCATTGTATACTTCCATTAAAGTCTCACCCGATTCTCTCTTTGCTAGCAAACGAAGCATATTGCCAGTTGCATTCGGCATACAATCCTTCAATATTTTCTACTAAGCATTTTAATTTCTTATGCTGCATCCTTTCCACGACTCGGACACGCCTTTTTCCTCTTATTCGCACGCTTTTCTTGAAAGGAACCGATCATTAGACATTCATCAAATCTTGTCCTTTTTATTCAGTTACTTAAATTCAATTGGTGCTCAGAACATCTCTGCACAGGGACAATTTATGTTCGATTAACCATTAAATCGTGAATCTTACATTATTTAAAGCATAGATCTTTGCCCACCTTTAAGGGGAAAGCGACCTTACTGGAGCTACTCGCCTCTTCCTTGTCCCAAGCACTGACGCGAGCGCTCTTACGGTGCCTCGGCATCAAGCGATCCTATCCATCCCGTCCAACTCATAAGTACCACCCTCCTCTTTCCCATCACAGATTCAGGAAACTCTTAACTTGTGATTAATAAACCACTGTACATTGCTTTAGATCCTCTCAACTTTCACGGGCCAGCTGACAGCCGCCACCCGCCTCAATTATCCTTCTACACCGCAAACCCCATACTCAACCCTGCCAAAGCATTGGTAGTAAGCATTAATTATTAGTACTATTTATTAGTATCTGGCATTGGACTAACTATCAAGTCACCAAGAGTTCTTTTCCACTCAATAACTTAATTTTATCAATTGCATTATTTAACTTGTCTCGACCAAAAATGTTATTCTTTAAACCAACTCCGTTAGATGCCAAATACAACATCGCGGAGCGTTAACATTAGAAGGGCCAAGGCAGGCTAGCGTAAGGAAAGCTTGGCCGACGAGCGGCCGATGTTGTCTCAACACTGGACCCCTCCAAACCCCGTATTAATACACAAGAATATCACGGCACGATCTAGTTCTCCTCCATCGTACATCAAGTTTCTATTACACAAACGGACTTTCATAAACATATTAAATAACAGCTCCACGTCCATTACCACTCCACCAAAAGCACTTCTATTTCCGGACTCGCATTCATTTACCAAGCTCTTCCAGGGTCCCTCCACACACACACGAACCCTCAGCTGGTTAAACAGCTTTCCGGATTGACCAGAGAACTCTAGACATAGAATTGATAGATTTAACACAGACGCACCACTTTCAACAACAAGACACCACCTACATTTACAAACTGGAATTCCTATTTTTTCTCACTGAAATCCCTCTCGCAATTTACCGTAACCACCGTTCATTACTCCCACCGGCAGGCTCATAACTGTATATTTCTCTCAACACTTATTGTAACTCATTACCAGCAGCTATATAGTGTAACCACATTATGCTATTCATTAATATATCATAATCTATTAAGTATATAGTCACTCAATTTTATATTACACTTTTAACTATCATATAATCAAATCTGTTCCTCCATTGCTAAAATTAAACAATTGTTTTAAGTCTCGTATTTCCTATCAATAGCCATATCATATATATCACCTAACATCACCATATTTTCCCTCTTTTCAGCCCATCTGGTCCGAATAAAGCTCTCGGCATCTCAGGCAGTGCCGGTGTAACGCAGGTAGGCCTAAATAAATAGAGAGCAGGCTGGATCACGATCCGTAGGGAGACGCGAAGACTTACATGGAGTCGCGTACGTAGGGCGAAACTTAAATTACAATAGCTCGTACTAGAGTGTGATAGAGGAACAAAACAAACAAACTTAAAAAAATCAGATCCACGACGACAGTGCTAACACCAAGACAGAGCCCAACGCGTAAGGGAATTTGGAAACGAACAATTAAAAGAATACATTCAAACATTATACGATAGATCTATTTCCGATGTGGACAAATCTTTATGTTAACCAAAACCACAACGGCGATATTTCATTCCTCCGAATAGGACAGGTTTCAAATTACTTGACACAACCAGAGCCAAGCTAGTTTCAATTTGTCAACAATTACCATCATTACGCGCACGCACAAAACCCACAGATTAATTTAGACCCCCGTTCCTTTGGAGACAGTCAGATATAGAAGGCCTTTACCCTTCTGACCAAAAAAGCGAAGCAGAAAATGACTTATTACATCGCTAACATATCACCCTTTTTTGAGCAATAAATCTAACATTTATACTGGAAAACCATTATTCACTTGATAAATGACAACTATCATTCTCAACGTTATATTACTTATCTCTATTCAGAAATTACTATGTATGCACCTTTTTTTATATAATCTATAAATACAATATATACCACCAGCATTATTAGTCTACCAATATTATGAAATGGAATAACCATCTTGTTCCAATTCTCCAAACAACAAGATCAATATTTACATAAAGAGAATAATAACTTCATAATAATAAATTGGAACCAACTTAACAAAACGAATCATTGGGAATCTCTCTCTCTCATCTGCGTATATTGTCCTGCGGCGCCCTGTCTTATTGCCGGTGGAATTGCAGGTTAGGCCTTTAAAAATAAATAGAGGACAACGTTATTCTCGGTCCACTCTTAAGAAAAGACGGAGACGTTACACCTATTCAGTTGGGCACCGGAGTAACGGCTTCGGAAACTCATTTCGCGCATAGATCGGATGAGAGTTCGCGCTGTTATCCATCACCATGGAGGGACGTTTTCACACGATATCGAGTGCGAATCGCGAATGTACGAGTTCAGGCGTCAAATGTACGGGCCTGGCAAAATCCGTATTTCGACTGCTCCCGTTCGGTGGTGCTGGAGCACTTGCGCGAATACCTGGCAATATTCGGCGGATTACTTCGCCCGAGACACCGACGTACGAACTCCAACAGACGCCACCACCGTCGACACCTACGTGTCACGAACATGTTGTGCGCAATCGATCGCTACAATCGTCAATCGTGCGACGATGGCTAATCTGTATCGCGAATCGCGCGACGAAAACTTCGTGCTTACTCACTCACTACCTTGGAGCAGCCCGATGTTCGAATCGGCATGACGTCAATACGCGACAACGGCCGGATTGCTACGTGCAAACCCGGTGCAAGCATGTCGGGTAGGAATCAACATGGCAGAGTCACCGAACGACTAATGTGCGCAATAACGCGCGACGCCTGTGAGCGGATCGCGCGGACTGAGGATACACCATGCATAATATCGCATCGCACGACCGGTTCACGCGTCGAAATAAAGAGTATCGGCAGCTGGCCTTCCGTTTGACGATAAATGACGCGGTAATCGTACATCTCGCCTCGAAATTGGCGCGTCGAACAAGCGCAATCGGACCCACGGACGAAACGTCGCCCAGTGGCATTTCCTCGACGCAAACGCGAAAAAACGCGGCGCAATGATCCCGGTCGAATTGATGCGGTTTGAAGCGGCTATTCGCAACAAGATCCGACGCGACCGGTGACGATTCGGGATTTTACGGGAACGATGTATCGCCAGCCGAACGAGATTGCATCGATGGTCAATGCACGTAACGTCGACGAATATCGAACGATATTGAACTCGCGGCGACAACAATCAACGGCGACGAACAATGGCGATCCCATGGCAGCATGTTAACAAATCACATAATTTCGTCGTAGCGCCGATCGCCGAGCATTGGCGCTTGGAATTAGGCTTTCGTGTTTTTGGGGTTGCGAAATGGGTACAAACAATAAATCGTCACATAATGTTGCAAATATCGTTGTTTATTTTATCATCACCTCACCCGCCGATTCGCTTCATGACCCTATCGTACACTCAGACGAAAAGCGCCAATACATCAACGGTAAAATGTTGGCCAACAGTACAATACTTTGCTCCAGTGCTTAAGGCCAGCGAGACATATAGGTAGATTCAACCATCAAAAGTAATTGTTACTATTAAAATTTATCGATAAAAGTTCATATCTTTTAAAATAATAATAATTTTAGAAAATCGCGCGGTGCGATTTAAGGCTCCTTCAAAGTATTACAAATTATGTCCTAATAAAATTTCTGTAAATCGAAGTTTAGAAGTTACGGCTATTTGAATGTCTCGACCAATCAGGAAAAGGCATGTTTTTCTCAGTAACTATAAGGCCTAGAAGAAAAATCTTAATTGCTAACAATAGCATTAAAAGACCTCTATTTAACGACCATATTAACATTTTGAAAAACATTAACAATTAATAAGAAACCAACAATGTTACTTACCAGTAGACTTCAGAAAATTCTAAAATTCATACGCAGGGACTATTGGGACATCAGTAATGCGTACCTTCCGTGAAAATTAAGAAAAGTCAATTTAAAATATTTTTAACACCTACGTACATAGAGAACATCTTAGTGAAACATAAGCAAATGTCAAAACCTCAGAATATTATTACAAAAGGAAATAATGCCAAACGAAAACAATTAATTCTTGCCCACAAACAGAGAATCCTTCTGACAGTCTTCTCAAAATTTGGTAATTCTTACTTAAATTTAATAAACTCATTTATTTAAGTTCAGGGATCGCTTAAATACTCTATTTAGCTTGGAAATCCACCATTTTAGCCTCGGTCACGTTTAAATACCTTATTTAATTTAATTTTAAACCTTCTGTCCACGTTCAAGCTCCTCTTAAATACTGCACTCTTTTAAATTCGTTCGTACAGTACAACGGCTTGAACTCATCACTAATAATAAATTTAATTGTTCATCGAATCTTCTATTACCATAAGCTTCTATAAGCTCTAAAAGTCGGTAATTTATACATAGGAACCGTCTATAACAATTGTTAATTAATTACCGACGCCAATAATAACGAAACCTACCCAAGGGTCTACCTTACCGACATACGTAAGTAGGGAGCCCTATGGTAGAACTCAGCCTTGCCGAGAAACATTAATTTAACAGCAATAATAATAAGGATCCCTGTAATAAGAAATCCTATTTTCCAGTTAACAATATTATAAATCTCTACACTCTAAAACCCACTGTTAACAATATGCATTTCTTATAATAATTCTTAATAACCACATTTAAACATTAATAACAAGTATCTCTTTTATTATAACCCATGCATATTGTCTTTATAAAAATCATAACTAATTAACATTATAACTTCCTATTACACTATTCATATAATACTAAATTAGGCGTATATTATAACCTTAAGAACCACACATATAATATTAACCATTTTATTATAATATTATAATATTATAAGGCATAAATAATTACGTGCACATATAAATTAATAAGTCAGACTGGCGACAGGAAGTCTCAAAGATAAGGCACGCACGCAGCCGGGCCACCGAGGGTGCTCTGGAATCCCCGAGTAACCCGAGCCCATATCAGGTAACATAGGGCATCCTGTTGACCACGCTCCTTATCACATCCGGCGGCGCGCCGAGATGTCTCGACGCCCCGTCAGCATCACGCCATTCAGTCCCACTCCGAAAAAACCTTGAACGCTCCTACTCTGGATCCCTCTCGTATAATCCCATTACTCCTACCATATAGCCTACCCCACTCTTGAGTTCCATTGTCCGGACCGAACGAGGCCCCGGGAGCAGCTCCCACCGCAGAGTCGACATCGGAAGTTCATACAGTACAGACGTGCCTCTTAGGAGTGCCTCCAAGACATTTTTGTTAATTTGACGCAAAGAGGAAAAGTGTCTCTGAGCGACCGTGCCACCACAGACAACGGTCGTCTCGCATAAGAGCCTCTTCCTACGCTCCTTCAGAGCCTTTGCCTTGTGCTATTCAAAATCTGGAAGATTTCTTAGGAAACTTGCCAGAACATCCACGGTGTTTTATAATACTCAAAGTGTGCGGATAAGTCGACTCCCCGTTCGAGTTGTGCCGTGGCTAGAGTGGTCCCAACAGTATTGAGAGTATTCTGGAATAAAAAGCCTGTTCTTTGAGATTTCTCTGCAAAAGTCTGAGCTACTGAAATAAATAGTAAGTATATAATATTTTAATGCACAACACTCACATACACCTCGTTTCGCGCAAGTGAAATACAATCGCGATCTAAGCTTTAGGAACATTGTTACGCGAGTGAACCAGTGACGTTTCATCATACGCCAAGTCGAATTATTTAACAGATGCCATAGCGTCACGCTGAAATTTTCGTTCATGTCGGTCCATAACTGCCTTACATAAGGATCATTCATTATAATCCGAATAGTGTATTATCTACGTTTAGTTTGTCAAACCGCTCTTAGAATTTCGTTCCGCTTTCCTTAAGATACGCTATACAAGCTAGGATATATATAAAGAGAGAGAGAGAGAGAAACAATCTTCAGATTCTTCTTTTTCTTAATCGTGATTACGAAACCCCAGTGTCTGTCAACGCAGTGAACTACGCTCACACACTTATTATTCCCTTTCCATTCCTCTTTGCGGGCGCATGACAACGGTGCCAAGCACAGGGTCACGCGCGCACGGCATCGGTGCCAAGCACAGAGCCGTATTGATATAGTCAGAATCCTTATCAGCAGTGGCATCCCACCACTCTGACATCGTCTCCAGGCGAACTCCTTACGCCGGAGACTCTGCTTTGAAAATCTGCTTACTCCCACCTCCTAGGCCTTCACCTCGTTAATAGACATTGAATAAAATAAAAATTACAATTATCTCGTAACAAGGACTCACAGAGACGTTCCTTCATGTTAGCCTTCTATCTATCTCTCTCATTAGCTATTTTAGTTATAAGACATTTATATGCCTTTATAATTTCATGTATAATTATGTACTTGATATAATATTCCCACTGTTTCCACCGTAACCTGCACTTGCACATATAAAATATACCGCGTTCTGCTATTACCATTATCCATAAAGACTATTGTATATTAAACAATTAAGTTACTAAGGTTTCAGATTAATAACACTTTTACAATCTCATTCTTTATTTAGACGAAAGTATATTCTTAATAACGACAAGATCTTGACATTATCCATTATAAAAGCTGGAATAATATAAATCATTTCATGAAGTGCATCCTTCCCCACCCACATATATGTATGTATACGCGTTTATTGTATTGTAATTGATTTTATTGTGTATGTGTAGACGTGTGCCATTGCATCGGCATACGCCTTAATTACCTCACTGTATTACTTGCTATTGTATAATTCCATTAAAGTCACCGATTCTCTTGTACAACGAACATATGCCATTGCATCGGCATACAATCCTTCAATATTTTCTACTAAGCATTTTAATTTTATGCTGCATCCTTGTTTTATCGACAGCCTTTTTCCTCTTATTCGAGCATTTTCTTGAAAGGAAGATATTAAGCATTCATAAATCTTTGTCCTTTTTATTCAGTTACTTAAATCAATTGGTGCCATAACATCTCTTGCCAGAGGAATTTATAGTTCATTAACCATTAAATCTGAATCTTACATTATTAAGCATAGATCTTGCCCACCTTTAGGGAAGCGCCTTACTGGAGCTACTCGCCTCTATCCTTGTCCAGACTGAGGAGCGCCTTACGGGTGCCTCTCGGCTCAAGCATCCTATCCATCCCGTCCAACTCATAAGACCACCCCTTTTCCCATCAAGATCAGGAAATTTAACTTGTGAATTAATAACCTGTACAGTGCTTAGCATCCTTCAATCTCAGGGGCGCAGCTGACAGCCGCCACCCGCCTCAATTATCCTTCTACAACCCGCATAACCTAACCCTGCCAAAGCATTGGTAGTAAGCATTAATTATTAGTACTTTTATAGTACTCTGGCAATGGATAACTAAAGTCACAAGAGTTCTTTTCACTCAATAATTAATTTTATCAATTGCTATTTTAACTTGTCCGACCAAAAATGTTATTCTTAAACTCAATCCGTTAGATGCCAAATAAACATCGCGGGAGCGTTAAATAGAAGGCAAGGCAGCTACGTAAGGAAGCTTGCCGACGAGCGGCCCTGTTGTCTCAACACGTGGACCCCTCCAAACCCCGTATAATACAAGATATCACGGGGCACGATCTAGTTCCTCCATCGTACATCAAGTTTTTATTACAAAACGGACTCATAAGTACATTTAAATACGCTCCACGTCCATTACACTCCACACAAAGCACTTTATTCCGGACTCGCATTCTTTACCAAGCTCTTCCAGGGCTCACACACACAACCCTCAGCTGGTTAAACAGCTTTCGATGACAGAAACTCTAGACATAGAATTGATAGATTTAACACAGGACGACACTTTCAACAACAAGACAGCCACCTACATTTACCAACTGGAATCCTATTTTCTCACTGAATCCCCTCGCAAATTACCGTACCACCTTCATTACTCCCACCGGGCAGGATAACTGTATATTCTCTCAACACTTTATTGTAACTCATTACCAGCAGCTATATAGTGTAAACCACATTTGTATTCATTAATTATATAATTATAAGTATTATCACTCATTTATATTACACTTTTAACTATCATATAATCAAATTGTCTCATTGCTAAATAAAACAATTGTTTAAGTCTCTATTCCTATCAATAGCCATAATCATTATATCACCTACAATCACCATATTTCCCTCTTTCACCATCTGTCCGAAAAAGCTCTCGGCATCCCAGGCAGTGCCGGTGTAAGCAGGTAGGCCTAAATAAATAGAGAGCAGGCGGATCACGATCCCTAGGGAGACGCGAGACGTTACAGGAGTCGCCGTACGTAGGCGAAACTTAATTAAAATAGCTCGTACTAGAGTGTGGATAGAGGAACAAAACAAACAACTAAAATCAGATCACGCGACAGAACCAGCAAGCCCAACGAAGGGAATTGGAAACGAACAATTAAAAGAATCATTCAAACATGTATACGATAGATCTATTTCGGATGTGACAACTTTATGTAACCAAAACACAACGGGCGATATTTCATCCTCCGAATTAGGACAGGTTTCAATTACTGACACAACCAGCCAAGCTAGTTTCAATTTGTCAACATACCACTCATACGCGCACGCACAAAACACCACAGATATTAGACCCCGTTCCTTTGGAGAACAGTCAGATATAGAAGCCTTTACCCTTTCTGACCAAGAAAACGAAGCAGAAAAGACTTATTACATCGCTAACATATCACCCTTTTTTGAGCAATAAATCTAACCATTTATACTGGAAACCATTATTCACTTGAATAAATGACATATATCATTCTCACGTATATACTTATCTCTATTCAGAAATACTATGTATGACCTTTGTTTTTTATATAATCTATAAATACATATATATACCACCAGCATATTTAGTCTACCATATTATTGAATGAATAACCATCTTGTTCCAATCTCCAAACAAGCAGATAATATTTAATAAAGAAATAATAACTCATAATAATAAATTGAACCACTTACAACAAATCATTGGAATCTCTCTCTCTCTCTCGATATTGTCCTCGGCGCCCCTGTCTATTGCCGGTGAATGCAGGTAGGCCTAAAATGAAATAGAGGACAACCGTTATCGTCACTCTTAAGAAAGACGAGACGTTACACCATTCAGTTGGGCACCGGAGTAACGGCTTCGAAACTCATTCCGCTAGATCGAGGAGTTCGCGCTGTATCCATCACCATGGAGGACGTTTTCAACGATATCGAGTGGAATCGCGAATCGTACGATTCAAGCGTCAATGGTACGGCCTGCGAAAATCCGTATTTTCGACTGCTCCGTTCGGTGGTGCTGGAGGCACTTCGCGAATACCTGGGCAACGATTCGCGATTATTTCGCGAGACACCGACGTACGAATCAACAGACGCCACCACCGTCGACACCTACGTGTCACGAACATGTTTGTGCGCAATCGATCGCTACAATCGTCATCGTGCGAGATGGCTAATCTGTATCGCGAATCGCGCGACGAAACTCGTGCTACTACTACTACCTTGGAGCAGCCCGATGTCGAATCGCATGACGTCAATAGCGACAACGGCGATGCTACGTGCAAACGTGCAAGCATGTGGGTAGAATCAACAGCAGAGTCACCGAACGCTAATGTGCGCAAAACGCGCGACGCTGTGAGCGATCGCGATGAGGATACAGCCATGATAATATCGACATCGCACGACGCGTTCACGTCGAATAAAGAGTTATCGGCAGCTGGCCTCGTTGACGATAATGACGCGTTATCGTACATCGCCTCGACAATGGCGCGTCCGAACAAGCGCAATCGGACCCACCGACGAAACGTCGCCCAGTGCATTCCTCGACGCAAACGCGAAAAACGCGCGCAATGATCCGGTCGAATTCGATTCGCGTTGAAGCGCTATTCGCAACAAATCCGACGCGACCGGTGATGATTCGGATTACGGGAACGATGAGTATCGCCAGCCGAACGAGATCATCGTGGATGATCGTAACGTCGACGAATATCTGAACGATATTGAACTCGCGGCGACAATCATCAACGGCGACGAACAATGGCGACCCATGCAGCATGTTAACAATCAATATTCGTCGTAGCGCCGATGCCGAGCATTGGCGCTTGGAATAGGCTTCGTGTTTTTGGGGTTGAAATGGGTACAAACAATAAATCGTACATAATGTGCAATATATCGTTGTTTATTTTATCATCACCTCACCCGCCGATTCGCTCATGACCTATCGTACACTCAACGAAAAGCGCCAATACATCAACGGTAAAATGTGCGTCAACCAGTACAATACTTGCTCCCAGTGTTAACACACCGGCGCGACAATATCAGAGTCCAATTGATTGGCGCGCAATCGTTCGCGCACTTGCAGCAGAACACGCAGCAACGACTCGGCGATGGTACTCTGCGCGTCGTCGTAGTCGCCTTGCGACGGTGTCGCGGCGGAAAGTGTCGATGCGGCGCCGCTGACGATGACGACAATTTTCAGAGCTGGCGCGTCGACTTGGTGCGATCCAAATGACGTGTACGTGTCGGGGTCGCAACAGTCTCGACAACCGGCGAGTAATCGCTCGAGTATCGAGTGCTTCACGAGAAACGGCGTGACCGCTATCGCGTTGTCCAACTGCGACGACACCTCGCCGTTGCGCCAGTTCCTCAGATCTCGCAACAACGCCGGCACGACTGTGTTCATTACGCAACGAATCGAGCACAGCGTGCAATTGTCCTCGCTGATCGTCGAAACCACGTTCCCCGTGGCAATGAGTCGACCGTTGAGCCAATTGTGCGGATACAACGAAATTGTTCGTTCCATGTGCTCGTTCTCGCTGTGTAGCGGAACCAGCGTAAACGAGTCGCACATGAACGGCAGGATCCGCGTCAGCCAGTGCACAATGTCGCGCCAGTGTCGACTCGACAGATTCACCGTCGATCGGTGACAACCGCGCGTGTCCTCGTTGTCCACTTGATAGTCGAACATATCGATGATCGCAATAAGCAATTCACGTGTCACCTCGCACGATTCGCGCGATGCGATCGTCTCGTTCGCTCAACAATCGCGTCTCGTAGCCATGTTGATGTCGTACTCGTCGCTATTATGCAGCACAAATGTACGCAACTCGCAGTACTGCTCCATCGCCCAAGGATAGCGCAATTGAGCTTCGCGACGATTGCAGTACGTAGTGGCGATCGCCATCGGCGCCTTTATCAATTCGAACGCGTCCTCCGGTCGGCCCACGGCGCACGGTTTGTAATCGCACGCCGATAGATCCTTCTCGTTGATGTACAACATCGCCTAGAACAGCAACTCTCGCACCGCGCGTCTGCGAGTACAGTACATGCACTGCACCTGTTTGGCCGTACGAACCATACAGTGATGCGATATCTCCGTCAACACGCAACTGGATACGGTGCATGTTTCTCGCGACATTGCAGACACTTTCTTTTTGCTCTCCTCTTGAATAAATGGCCACGCGAAAGAATCGTATTCACGAAACGACTCGCCCCCTCGTGCGTTTATATTCGCGCGAACGTTAACCCGTCTCCCTTCTTCTCTACATCTGGGCGCGGACAACAACGCGATCGGCATTATTACTTGGCGCTAGTCGCGGCGGCTGTATCGTCAGAGCCCCCGCCGCCCGTGTAAAAGGAGGACACGAGCACGGCTCTATTCAGCGCGGTATTGTCCCGGTCGACTTTAGTGCTGACGCAATAACCATCCTTTGGCATCTGATGCGTATCATATTGTATCAACTTGCGTCTACACGGATCGGTATAGAGCATTGTAACGTCTCGCGTCTCTCTAGGGATCGTGATCCGCCTGTTCTCTATTTATTTAGGCCTACCTACTTACACCGGCACTGCCTGGGATGCCGAGAGCTTTTCCGGACTGATGGTGAGAGAGGGAAATATGGTGATTGTAGGTGATATAATGATTATAGCTATTGATAGGAATAGAGACTTAAACAATTGTTTTATTTAACAATGAGACAGTTTGATTATATGATAGTTAAAAGTGTAATATAAATGAGTGATAATACTTATAATTATATAATTAATGAATACAAATGTGGTTTACATTATATAGCTGCTGGTAATGAGTTACAATAAAATGTTGAGAGAATATACAGTTATCCTGCCCGGTGGAAGTAATGAAGGTGGTACGGTAATTTGCGAGGGGTTTCAGTGAGAGAATAGGATTCCAGTTGGTAAATGTAGGTGGCTGTCTTGTTGTTGAAAGTGTCGTCCTGTGTTAAATCTATCAATTCTATGTCTAGAGTTTCTGTCGTCGAACGCTGTTTAACCAGCCGAGGGTTGCGCGTGTGAGCCCTGGAAGAGCTTGGTAAAGAATGCGAATCCGGAAAAAAGTGCCTTTGTGTGGAGTGTAATGGACGTGGAGCGTATTTAAATGTGCTTATGAGTCTGTTTTGTAATAAAAACTTGATGTACGATGGAGGAACTAGATCGTGCCCCGTGATATCTTGTATTATACGGGGTTTGGTGGGGTCCATGTGTTGAGACAACAGGGCCGCTCGTCGGCAAGCTTCCTTACGTAGCTGCCTTGCCTTCTATTTAACGCCCCCGCGATGTTTATTTGGCATCTAACGGATTGAGTTTAAGAATAACATTTTTGGTCGGACAAGTTAAAATAGCAATTGATAAAATTAATTATTGAGTGAAAAGAACTCTTGTGACTTTAGTTATCCATTGCCAGAGTACTATAAAAGTACTAATAATTAATGCTTACTACCAATGCTTTGGCAGGGTTAGGTTATGCGGGTTGTAGAAGGATAATTGAGGCGGGTGGCGGCTGTCAGCTGCGCCCCTGAGATTGAAGGATGCTAAGCACTGTACAGGTTATTAATTCACAAGTTAAATTTCCTGATCTTGATGGGAAAAGGGGTGGTCTTATGAGTTGGACGGGATGGATAGGATGCTTGAGCCGAGAGGCACCCGTAAGGCGCTCCTCAGTCTGGACAAGGATAGAGGCGAGTAGCTCCAGTAAGGCGCTTCCCTAAAGGTGGGCAAGATCTATGCTTAATAATGTAAGATTCAGATTTAATGGTTAATGAACTATAAATTCCTCTGGCAAGAGATGTTATGGCACCAATTGATTTAAGTAACTGAATAAAAAAGACAAAGATTTATGAATGCTTAATATCTTCCTTTCAAGAAAATGCTCGAATAAGAGGAAAAAGGCTGTCGATAAAACAAGGATGCAGCATAAAATTAAAATGCTTAGTAGAAAATATTGAAGGATTGTATGCCGATGCAATGGCATATGTTCGTTGTACAAGAGAATCGGTGACTTTAATGGAATTATACAATAGCAAGTAATACAGTGAGGTAATTAAGGCGTATGCCGATGCAATGGCACACGTCTACACATACACAATAAAATCAATTACAATACAATAAACGCGTATACATACATATATGTGGGTGGGGAAGGATGCACTTCATGAAATGATTTATATTATTCCAGCTTTTATAATGGATAATGTCAAGATCTTGTCGTTATTAAGAATATACTTTCGTCTAAATAAACAATGAGATAGTAAAAGTATTATTAATCTGAAACCTTAGTAACTCAATTGTTTAATATAGAATGGTCTTTACGGGTAATGGTAATAGCAGAACGCAGTATATTTTATATGTGCAAGTGCAGGTTACAGTGGAAACAGTGGGAATATTATATCAAGTACATAATTATACATGAAATTATAAAGGCATATAAATGTCTTATAACTAAAATAGCTAATGAGAGAGATCGATAGAAGGCTAACATGAAGGAACGTCTCTGTGAGTCCTTGTTACGAGATAATTGTAATTTTTATTTTAATCAATGTCTATTAACGAGGTGAAGGCCTAGGAGGTGGGAGTAAGCAGATTTTCAAAGCAGAGTCTCCGGCGTAAGGAGTTCGCCTGGAGACGATGTCAGAGTGGTGGGATGCCACTGCTGATAAGGATTCTGACTATACCAATACGGCTCTGTGCTTGGCACCGATGCCGTGCGCGCGTGACCCTGTGCTTGGCACCGTTGTCATGCGCCCGCAAGGAGGAATGGAAAGGGAATAATAAGTGTGTGAGCGTAGTTCACTGCGTTGACAGACACTGGGGTTTCGTAATCACGATTAAGAAAAAGAAGAATCTGAAGATTGTTTCTCTCTCTCTCTCTCTCTTTATATATATCCTAGCTTGTATAGCGTATCTTAAGGAAATCGGAACGAAATTCTAAGAGCGGTTTGACAAACTAAACGTAGATAATACACAATTCGGATTATAATGAATGATCCTTATGTAGGGCAGTTACGAACCGACATGAACGAAAATTTCAGCGTGACGCTATGTATCTGTAAATAATTCGACTTGGCGTATGATGAAACGTCACTGGTTCACTCGCGTAACAATGTTCCTGAAGCTTAGATCGCGATTGTATTTCACTTGCGCGAAACGAGGTGTATGTGAGTGTTGTGCATTAAAATATTATATACTTACTATTTATTTCAGTAGCTCAGACTTTTGCAGAGAAATCTCAAAGAACAGGCTTTTTATTCCAGAATACTCTCAATACTGTTGGGACCACTCTAGCCACGGCACAACTCGAACGGGGAGTCGACTTATCCGCACACTTTGAGTATTATAAAACACCGTGGATGTTCTGGCAAGTTTCCTAAGAAATCTTCCAGATTTTGAATAGCACAAGGCAAAGGCTCTGAAGGAGCGTAGGAAGAGGCTCTTATGCGAGACGACCGTTGTCTGTGGTGGCACGGTCGCTCAGAGACACTTTTCCTCTTTGCGTCAAATTAACAAAAATGTCTTGGAGGCACTCCTAAGAGGCACGTCTGTACTGTATGAACTTCCGATGTCGACTCTGCGGTGGGAGCTGCTCCCGGGGCCTCGTTCGGTCCGGACAATGGAACTCAAGAGTGGGGTAGGCTATATGGTAGGAGTAATGGGATTATACGAGAGGGATCCAGAGTAGGAGCGTTCAAGGTTTTTCGGAGTGGGACTGAATGGCGTGATGCTGACGGGGCGTCGAGACATCTCGGCGCGCCGCCGGATGTGATAAGGAGCGTGGTCAACAGGATGCCCTATGTTACCTGATATGGGCTCGGGTTACTCGGGGATTCCAGAGCACCCTCGGTGGCCCGGCTGCGTGCGTGCCTTATCTTTGAGACTTCCTGTCGCCAGTCTGACTTATTAATTTATATGTGCACGTAATTATTTATGCCTTATAATATTATAATATTATAATAAAAATGGTTAATATTATATGTGTGGTTCTTAAGGTTATAATATACGCCTAATTTAGTATTATATGAATAGTGTAATAGGAAGTTATAATGTTAATTAGTTATGATTTTTATAAAGACAATATGCATGGGTTATAATAAAAGAGATACTTGTTATTAATGTTTAAATGTGGTTATTAAGAATTATTATAAGAAATGCATATTGTTAACAGTGGGTTTTAGAGTGTAGAGATTTATAATATTGTTAACTGGAAAAATAGGATTTCTTATTACAGGGATCCTTATTATTATTGCTGTTAAATTAATGTTTCTCGGCAAGGCTGAGTTCTACCATAGGGCTCCCTACTTACGTATGTCGGTAAGGTAGACCCCTTGGGTAGGTTTCGTTATTATTGGCGTCGGTAATTAATTAACAATTGTTATAGACGGTTCCTATGTATAAATTACCGACTTTTAGAGCTTATAGAAGCTTATGGTAATAGAAGATTCGATGAACAATTAAATTCTATTATTAGTGATGAGTTCAAGCCGTTGTACTGTACGAACGAATTTAAAAGAGTGCAGTATTTAAGAGGAGCTTGAACGTGGACAGAAGGTTTAAATTAAATTAAATAAGGTATTTAAACGTGACCGAGGCTAAAATGGTGGATTTCCAAGCTAAATAGAGTATTTAAGCGATCCCTGAACTTAAATAAATGAGGTTTATTAAATTTTAAGTAAGAATTACCAAATTTTGAGAACTGTCAGAAGGATTCTCTGTTTGTGGGCAAGAATTAATTGTTTTCGTTTGGCATTATTTCCTTTTGTAATTAATATTCTGAGGTTTTGACATTTGCTTATGTTTCACTAAAATGTTCTCTATGTACGTAGGTGTTAAAAATATTTTAAATTGACTTTTCTTAATTTTCGCGGAAGGTATGCATTACTGGCGTCCCAATAGTCCCTGCATATGAATTTTAGAATTTTCTGAAGTCTATTGGTAAGTAACATTGTTGGTTTTTTATTAATTGTTAATGTTTTTCAAAATGTTAATATGGTCGTTAAATAGAGGTCTTTTAATGCTATTGTTAGCAATTAAGATTTTTCTTCTAGGCCTTATAGTTACTGAGAAAAATATGCCTTTTCCTGATTGGTAGAGACATTCAAATAGCCGTAACTTCTAAACTATTGATCTTACAGAAATTTTATTAGGACATAATTTGTAATACTTTGAAGGAGCCTTAATTCGCACTGCGCGATTTTCTAAAATTATTATTATTTTAAAAGATATGAACTTTTATCGATAAATTTTAATAGTAACAATTACTTTTGATGGTTGAATCTACCTATATGTCTCGCTGGCCTTTTAATGTAGAGGCGAAAAAATGATATGGTGGAGAGAACGTCGCAGGACGTTACAAGACAGACGTTCGGAGATGATTTCATGCATGAGTTATCATGAATACTTCCGTTGTTATCCTTGTCCTTCGCGTATTCTCTTACAGATATTTTTACATTCTTATAAATATCGATTAAGTGTTCTTGGAATAGCAGATTAGATAACGCTGGTCGGACGTGTTGGGTGTTATGTCGTTGGTTTTCACTGATGGATTATAGTATTTTCTAGTATTTGGCTATTGAGGCTTTCCTTGCTTATTTATTCCCCCTTTCCATTTTTTCTGCTATTAATATTATAATTCATTGATTTAGGATTCGTAATACATCAATAGATGCGAACTTATCAAACAATTTGTGCATTTTTGCCCTTTTTCTCAGTGTTCTGTTAGTTTTTTCGGAAAGTATGTGTTATGCCTTTAGTTTTTTCGTCGTTGCGCATCACATGCCGTCGAGATAATTCATGGTTAGTAATGCAAAATTTAGGGAGACGCAAAATATTTGGTGAATTTTGTTTACCGGAGGGATTATTATTATCTCAGTAAGTTAATGTTTCGAAGGCGAATACAGTGATATGTGTTACATTGGTTTTCTGGTTTGGATTAAATTTATTATAATTTTGCAATTATTTATTTTAGGCTGTTGATGTATTTCTTTTATGTGTTATCTACCCGTTGTGTGATACAGAATATTATGCGGGTAGCATGATTTTTCGCTCTCTATTGGTTAAGCTGTTATTTATTTGTTAATTAGTGTATGTGTAATTTCGAACTGTTGATGAAATGTTAGGGGATTTTGTGTTCTGGAAAAGTTGTTCTATAATATTAAAAGAATTTTGTGGGCTTGTTATAATTAGCATTTGTTCTTAGTTATAATTGTTATAAACAATAACCTCAAATTCCAAACAATAATTAAAACATCATTTCTCTTCCTTTGTGACTACACTCTGATGTCTTTATGGTAATGTGGGTCCGCGGCGATTTGATTATTTGTCCAATTGTTTAAATTAACAAATTAGAATATTGCAGCAGCCTAATTTTCGAGTTCGGGGGTACCATACTAAGGGTGTCCGCTGTAATTTTAACGATAGTGAAAATCCAAAATTTGTTTTCAAAATTATTTTGTTTATTTATAATTCCGTCATTTTTATGCTCCAGGGATGATATCAATATTGTTCCTGAGGTTTTAAGACCGGAGAAAAATAGTTTTTTCCTTATTTTGTACTAATTTTGAAATTTCGGTTTTTCAGTGATATTTTTATGTAATATGGAGCGTTAGAGGTGTGTGATTTGTTAATATCATCGATTTTATTGCGTACTTCTAATTGGGTGTTACTTTATTGAAATTTTGTCCAATTCTGAATCCTAGTCTTATATAGGGATATGCTTGATAGGCGAGTGTCTTTAGGTTTGTGCTACGTTCATGCCTGTTGGCCCTTGCTTAGATCAATGTTTCTTTTCGTTATGAATTACAGTGATTCTTTATTAACGTGTGGGGGGGTTAATCTTGCTGTTTTTATGATTTGTTCTGAGTTTGGATGTTACTTATCGAATTTTATCCAAATAGCCTTTTGTCCAATCCTAGGTGCTAGTTCCATGCGGGGATATTTGCTCGGCGTTAGCGCGTATAGGTGGTAGTGGTTATCTGAGGGAGGGTGTTTAGCTATTTCGCGGTTGGTTACTTGTTGGCCTCCATTTTGTGTGCTCACGAGTCAGCTGTCAGTTGCGAATGGTCAGTCGTGTATGTAAGAGAGAAAGAGGAGAAAATATGTATCCTTTCCGTCAACGATTTCCTCGGCGAAAGTACTTCCGACCGATGCCGGCGATAATAGTGAGTATATGTCAGGGTATTGCATGCATGGGTGTAAGCTCAATTAGATGCACATTAGGATATTTGGTTATACTACTAAGGTATGTTACTACAGTGCTTCTGCAACGGGGATGTAACCTTGAAGACAGATATTCAGATTCCTGGTCTGCTGTCTATCCGCGAAATGACGGAGGTGCGTTGGAAAAAGAGATGGAGGAGGAGAGAGGCAGCCGACTTTTGGCTATACGGTGGTTTAGATATGAGCCCTGACCCTGACGCCTACGGTCTTAAAAATTTGTTCGGGTAAGTAAAAAGCTCACACTGAATCCCGATTAAAAAGCACATTTTGAATTGGTAATTATTTTGTTCGTTACAGGGAGCGAGCAGAATGCCGAGACCGACGCGTATAGGCGTTATGTGTTAAAATCGTAATGCCTGTATAAGGATGTTTCATAGAGTATAATTATTTTCAATTAAATTTGCGTTATTACTCGTTATACCCCCTCCTTTCTTTCTCCCTTTTGTAAAATTTTTCCTATTTTCTCTAGGGTTATTAGATAGTATTTGAAAAGCAAAGTATTAGTAAGAAAGAGGTGGGTAAAAGGTATTAGTCGTTTACGGTGAGGAGGTATGAATAACGATTTCTGCTTGGATTAATCATGATATAGGAATGCACGGTTTATTTTATCGAGGAGATAGCGAGAAGGTGGTGGGGTAGTCCGTGGCTTGCGTTGCACGGTGGAAGTTGATTTTGTCTACTCGCTTAAGTTTTTAGTAGCAGGAATTGTTAATTACTGTTACTAATAACTTCTCTTAACGGGAGGATTAATTATTAGCATATATATATATATATATCTATTGTGTGGGTGATCATGTGAAAAAGCGATTGAAGTATTAGTGATAGCATGAAGGACAGGGTAGCTATGACGGTTATGTCGGTCTCGAGGTTATTGCTCAGGGATTCTTTGTGCGCAAACAATAATCTTCTAAATTAATATTTTTCAGCAACAATTTTGATCGAGTCGGTAAGGAGGAGCGCGAGTGGGTACGATCGGCGGCCGCGGGACGACGGTGGCGCGACGTGCCTTAAGGCTACCGCGGTGTACTGCTTTAGGGACTATGAATGAGTTTGTTCCGCCATTTTGTTGCACAGGTGGGTCTAAACCTTTGAAATTTTAGTGTATTGCGGTTATTAATCATTATTTTATCCTTGTTTGCTTTTCGGTGGCAGGTTTAAGCATAGGTCTGCGAAATATAACTAGGCTAGTAATATACTAGGATTTGACGTTAATAAATTGTATTATAACAATGGCTTATTAGGTAGGGTGGTAAGTGGTTAAATTAAGTCTCTATACTTAATAGTTATAGTGCAATTATATGTGTATATATATATATATCATTAGTCTATCCGTTAAATATATTGGAAATGAGGTTATAAATTATATATAATTTATTATTGTCTTCCAGGTCTTTCTGCAATCGTTTTGCAATTTATAAGGTTGCCATCAAATATTTTTAAAGTAATGAATTATTAAGTCAGATGTATATATATATATATATCATAGATGAAGTGTATTACTTCGTATAATAGGATACAATATACTGGTTATATATATAAATATATATAAGAAAAGGTATTACGCAAGATATTATATAAAAATAAGGGTTATATAGGGTGTTGAATAAGTGAGTGTAGTGCAATTTCAGAAGTGTAGTATATGTACGTATATTATGTGCGCATAGGTGCGTTGTTGGAGAGAGAAGGGTATTAAAAATATAATTGTTACAGGTTCCGACGAATATAGAAGGCGCTTGAGATGTGGGATACAGATAGTTCGTGACTATTTTCGGCTAACTGTTGGTTAGCCGAAAATAGCGACTTTAAAAGGTGTGTGCCCGCCGACCTTGTTTCGTTCCTCGATTCAGTTGTCCATTAAGTGGAAATCTTTACGGCAATTAGATTTTGAAAGAAAAATTACCTTCTCTATGCCTCGGAATAGCGGGATGTTACACCGCCCTGTGCTCCCGTATAAATGGCCGGCCTACGCTGCCATTCACGTCACTCTTCTACGTTTTTTTTGTAAACGCGACATTTTAGAAAAAAAAATTTCAGACAAAAGTTGTATAATTTCTAAGGGAACATATAAAAAATATATCATTTTGTTTACAGATGACGTCATTTTCGAAATATTCACTGATCATTATTTTTCTAAATGGAAATTCCAATTTTCTATTATGTTACCTTTTTGTACGAACAAATTTTAACAACTTTTGTCTGAAACATTTTTCTATTTGCCTAATATTTTTTTAGATATTTAAGAAAAACTTTTCAATATTTAACTTATAATATCTTGCTCACTGTTTGTCAAAAGAAAAAAGTGATATTAGACTTTATTATTCTATTTTATCTCTAGAATATATTGCTGGAATAGTGTCTTAATTTTTTGTTAATTTGACGATATAGAAATTTTCAAAGGTCGACAAGTTAATAAAAAATTATGGTACTATTGTAGCAATATATTCTAGGGACCAAATGGAATAAAAAAGTCTAATACCACTTTTTCTTCCGACAAATAGTTAGCGATATATCATAAGTTAAATGATGAAAGAGTTTTCCTTAAATATTTAATAAAATATTAGGCAAATAAAAAATGTTTTGAATGAAAGTTGCTCAAATTAAGTGATAAAATAAGATAATATAATAAAAAATTTAGATTTCCATTGAAGAAAAGTAACAATCAGTAAATATCTTAAAAGTGGCGCCATCTATAAACAAAACGATATCACTGTCCTATGTGCTCCTTTAAATCATGCAACTTTTGTCTGAAACATTTTTCGATTTAACACAGTGTTTCTCGATCATTTATCAGCGCTTAATTAATTGTTTTATCGTTCGCCACGTTCAGAAAGATACGTCGAGACAATCCAAGCTACAAATGAACCATGCGTTCCGGCTACCCGTCAATGATGTCTATCAACTACGCACGCATCAATGGTGTACTGTCGGACGACAATCATCCTGATCGTAAATGATATCTGAAGCACAGTTCTACGGTTGGGTCTACTGTTCTACACAATAGCGTCGATTTGACAGATTGACTACATCGTGAACTCACCATCAGCAATTAAATTCTTACCGAGCATTGAGTTGCTCGGTAAGAATTTAATTGCGGTTTTTTTTCAATCGTATTTTATTGTACACCTTGTTATTACAGATTACAAGTACGCTGTAAATTAAGAGAAAAATGGAACTTACGTTATCACTGCTACTAACAGCCACTAACTTGGTCATACTGTACAATCATACTGGACAAACTATATTGGACAAGTAACGCTTATGATTATTTTCTCCCTTGCGAATAGGAGGCCGAAGTTATTGGACGCTTTTTGAACAGCGTGGCACGCTCAGTTCTTTGCAATCATCGAGTTTCATTGGACTGTGATGTAAGCGTGATATCGCAACTACCTAATGCTTCGCCTGATGTAATCGAACGAGCTGGACAACGAAAGCTTCTTTGCTATATTATACGTCTCGAATAAAAATAAATAAGAATCCAATGTACCACGTTAACCAATAAAACGATTACTTTTGATATCTCTACGTTTTCTCTTAACACTATTCAATCCAGACGACGATATGCCTGGTCGTTATCTCCTGCGTCGTCCATCTTCTACATTTCTGCTTAATGAATAGGCATTTACAATTGGAAGAATTTCCGAAGCGATATCGTCCGAAACTTTATCACTATCACGCAAATCTGCGCTCTTGCCGCCGCTGAAATCTGCGCTTGTATCGATGCGAGGAGTTTCGTTATTTACATAGCTCTTATCGTCGCCGAGATCTGTGCTCATGTCGCTGTTGAAATCTGCACTCTTGCCGCCGCTGAAATCTTCGCTCTTGTCTCCGTTGAAATCTGCACTCGCGTCAATGCGAGCAGTTTCGTCGTTTACATAGCTCTTGTCGCCGTTGAAATCTTCGCTCTTGTCTTCGCTGAAATCTGCACTCGCGTCAATGCGAGCGGTTTCGTCGTTTACATGGCTTTTGTCGCCGCTGAAATCTTCGCTTTTGTTGCCGCTGAAATCTTCTCTCTTGTCTCCACTGAAATCCGCATTTGCGTCAATGCGAGCAGTTTCGTCGTTTACATAGCTCTTATCGCCGCTGAAATCTTCGCTCTTGTCTCCGCTGAAATCTGCACTCGCGTCAATGCGAGCAGTTTCGTTGGTTACATGGCTCTTGCCGCCGTTGAAATCTTCGCTCTTGTCGCCGCTGAAATCTACGTTCGCGTCCGTGCGGGAAGTTTCGTTGTTTACACGGCTCTTGTCGCCGTTGAAATCTTCGCTCTTGTCGCCGCTGAAATCTACGCTCGCGTCCATGCGGGAAGTTTCGTTGTTTACACGGCTCTTGTCACCGTTGAAATCTTCGCTCTTGTCGCCGCTGAAACCTACGCTCGCATCCATGCGGGAAATTTCGTTGTTTACACGGCTCTTGTCACCGTTGAAATCTACGCTCGCGTCCATGCGGGAAGTTTCGTCACTTATGTAGCTCTCGTCGCCGCTGAGATCTGTGCTCATGTCGCCGTTGAAATCTGTTCCCTTGTCGCCATTGAGATCTGCGCTCTTGTTGCCGCTGAAATCTTCGCTCTTGTTTCCGCTGAAATCTGCACTCGCGTCAAAGCGAGTAGTTTCGTTGTTTACATAGCTCTTGTCGCCGTTGAAATCTGCGCTCGCGCGAGAAATTTCATCGTTTTCGTTGTTCATGCTGTCTGTTGCACCGCTATGCATATTAGTATCAGTACAATTGTTCACACCACCTTGCTCGTTCGGAGCGATACTGTCGTGCGCATTTTTCGTGTTGCGACCGGAATTTTCAGCGTTCTCATAATGCCGCGCGTATTCACTGTCCTTCCAAAAACGTACCCAATTTACGAAACGTGAGTTCATGTTAGACAGTTGCTTGACGTACGTACGAATTTGATCGTGAACCGAGTTATCATGCGCAATCCACATATGCACAATCAAAGCTACGACGAGAAGCAAAATTATAGAAAGAATGGTTAAACGAGACGACCACACCAGTTGACCACGGTCGCCATTTAGATGGCCGCGTTCATCTCGAGATGTTTCCATTGTTCGACTCGCTGTACACAAACACCATCTTAGTAATCATGACTCCTCACAGGAAGTCGTAGGTTTCTTTCGTTGATA
Organism: Harpegnathos saltator; assembly: GCF_003227715.2. Classification (NCBI taxonomy): domain Eukaryota; kingdom Metazoa; phylum Arthropoda; class Insecta; order Hymenoptera; family Formicidae; genus Harpegnathos; species Harpegnathos saltator. The sequence goes on from NW_020229973.1 coordinate 234,984, forward strand.
AATCTCTTGTCATCAAAGACGACGTTACAACGTTTCTGCGACTTTTCGTTTGCTCCGTCACAGTTGACGATACAATAGCTCGAGTCTCGCACCTACCGCGCAATTCCTTTTCATGGCGAATATCATTTCAGCGAGCGTTCGTTCGTTTGACGCATGCTTCAGATCATCGTGAATCAAGCGTTCGATACTCATAATGAAAGCCATAATCGATGCCACTCGTCGATCACATTGCGACGAATATAGATTATCATTCCAATACGATGATCGATCATGTAGCGACTTTGCAGGTTCATCATTTACAGCTATTCGATCGTCTCGGATACCTTTGGCCAACAGAACGCTACGCTCCACACCGGTCGGATCGCACACGATATAAAGTTTTCGCGTATTCGCACCTAGCCAAGCGCCGAACAGTCGCGCATTTCGATATTCCGTTGACGAGTAACCTGCGCGACGTAACGCCACGTCCGACACGCGATAGACCTTTTCGATGTCATAAAAATATGAAAAGTACAAGGAGACGCATTGGAGAACATATTCGTGATCGATTCCGGTGGACAACGTGCCAATTAGGCATCCGGTTCCTCCCAGACACTGGCTAGCAGGATCCGCGCATCTGTGAGACAGTTGTCCAACTTGGTCTGAATACTGCCTATCGCGATAGCGCAATGTCTCTTCCACGAATAACGAAGGCATCAACAGTTCTCTGTCGAAATCACGTCCTATCGCATACACGATTCGCAACTCACGCAGTGGTTTCTCGATGGATTGCCGTTCGTATTCGATTCGACGGCATCGTCCTGGGACGAGACGATGTGCACGTCTCGTCCCAGGACGAGACTTCAGCCTGCTGATATCGCCAACGATGAACCTCCTTAGGCTCGTTTTTACACTCATTCGTAACTTGCAAAGACATATTGCGCGTATTTTCTCTCTCTCTCTCTCTCTCTCTCTCTCAACTTATTCACTCGTGGCCATAACGAAAAGCGTGACTTCAGAACTGCCTCATATTGTAGGCAGTCCCGGTATATATTTTTCGCATCGCGGTCGCTCACGTTTTGTTCTATCGATTCGAGCCGGTCGACAGCGCAAAAAATTATCCATTCTATATATGTTAGCGCAAATACCGGAGTACAGAGCAGTAATTCCTGACTCTATTGTACTTTTTGACTGTTCTATGATAGAGGAGATGCGAGTGTTCCGATTCGGCGCAGAGTGAGAGAGGGAACGGTAGGCCGCTAATCTGTACATGTAAAAGAGATGTTGGTGGAAAAGTCGTTTCGTGCGAAGGGATCGGGGGGGGGGGGGGTTGCGCGTATGCTTTAATTTTGGCATTAACTGTCTCTGGTCTTGCCAAGTTTAGTCTGAACACATGCGCCTATTTGTGTTTCGCTGTAATTTTTGGCTACTTCTTCGCAATCATCAAGTCTAAGTCATCGATATTTTCATTAGTCTGTCGCTCTCGTTTTATGTGAAGAAATACGGGCGGAATAATATATTCGACTTTGACGAATTATTGTGTTACAAAAGTATCTCATCTCGTCCGTAAGACACGTTCAAAATGATTCTAGTTGGCTCATTACGACCTTCGCTATGGCTAAAACACTATCTAATATTTCTATCATCATCGTTGTAGCCTCAACCAACTTTACATTTGCCGCGTGGAGTGTCACAATGTCAGCATTCAGAACAGTATCGCTGTTTACATCGCCAATGTTGTCGTACACTTTGCCGCTGAAATCTACAGTCTTCCCACTCTAATTGGCGCAATTCTCATCGCATCACTCTGCGCTTTTCTCAGCGCTAGAATTAACTTTCTATCCTCCGCTTCAGAATTTGTGCTCTCGTTGCCATGCGCGTTTGTATCCATACGGTTGCTCGCACCTTTACGTTCGTCCAAATTGGTAGCCACGAAACTGTAACGCGAAGCAGGGGCACCCTCCAACTTCTTGCTTTGTTTTTTGCCGCTGTCAGTGTCGCTCATTTCACTCCGAGCAGCATTAGGAGCGCGCACGAGAGTATCGTTCGTAGCGACACCGTCGTGTGTATTTTCCATGTCGCGATCGAAATTTTCAGTGTTACCATACGCAATCAACATATACATAATCAAAGCTACGATACCGAGGAGAAAAATTATAGAAAAAATGTGCAAACGAGACGACCACGCCAGTTTACCACAGTCACCATTTTGATGTCGGCATTTATCTCGAGACGTTTGCATCGAATCCATCGTTAGACTCGCACCTTCTGTTGCCTCTTAGTAGTAGTCGTGATTCCTCATAGGAAGTCGTAGATTTCTTTCGTTGATTAATCTTTTGTCATCACAGATGATGTTACAACGCTCCTGCGACTTTTTTGTTTGCTCTGTCACAGTTGACGATACAATAGCTCGAGTTTCGCACCTACCGCGCAATTCCTTTTCATCGGCGAATTTCAGCGAGCGTTTGTTCGTTTGACGCATGCTTCAGATCATCGTGAATCAAGCGTTCGATACTCATAACAAAAGCCATAATCAACATCACATTCGTCGACCACATCGCGAAGAATATAGATTATCGAATCACGTTACGACAGATATAAATCATCGTATTCCAATATGATGATCGATCATATAGCGTACTTTGCAGGTACTTCTTCACAATCACCGCTAAATCGTCGATATTTACATTGCGTCTGTCGCTCTCGTTTTAAAGAGATCTCGGAGTACGGACGGAATAAAATATTCGATTTTGGCTGTACACAGGGTGTCTCATTTTAAGTGATATGGGCGATTATCTCGCAAATCGATGATTTTAGTGAAATATTTTTCGAATGAAAGTTGCATTGCTTGAAGAGGGACATATGATAGAAATATGGACTTAACCTTGAGTGACCTTGTCAAAATCAGGTCAAAGTCATTAATGTTTTTTCAAACGGAAACTCCTATTTTTATTAAATATTCTTATAGCTTATCTCGAGAGCTTTCCAAAACACTATAACAAAGTTACGTTTTATTGGGTACTTTCCGAGTTACGAAGCTTGAAAGTTAAAGTAAGACCGATCACTGATCCGGCAGCCAACTGAAGCAAGACTTATCAACGGCTGAAGACATAGTCGAATTGATATTGGAAAGACGTTAGAATAAATGTGTTAAAGTTTCAGGAGATTACATTGAAAAATAAAACATTTCACAACAAAAAAGTTTTCTTTCATTGTTAGGCCGAGAACTTTTCAGACTGCCCTCGTATGTTACAAATACTTTCTTTATTCAATCGGGTCTTGAAATTACAATGCAGAATGTAGCGGCAGCGCACTGCGCTCGTGCGGGTTACGTAGTCTTGCGTTTTCGTTTGGCTGCTATTAGCGTTGTGTCGTAGTATGACGGCACATTTCTCCAATGGACCATAGAAGCAGGCGATCGTAGATGCGTTTTCGCGCAAAGAGAGCACGTTGCGAGGAGAGGCATACGCCTCGATTGTATACGTTGTAACAATCCAGCGCTCGCGATACGTTGCGCGGCATTCCCACGTACCGATTCGTGACGCTTGAATCAAATTCGCTAGCTTTAACGAATGCTGCACTAGAGACGCAATTTTCAAGCAAACTGTCGTACGTGAGACGACAGGCGCGCATAGGATTGTCTCCAGCGTGCTTGACGCTATAGATGAAATTATTATACGGCGAGTCATTGCTGACGAAGAAGAAGCCGTAGCTAACGTATCCAATGCAACGACCGTCGTACAAGATGCGGCGCGTACTTTCGCGTTGTTCCAGTAATTGGCCGCAGGCCGACCGACCGACAAAGCTGTACACAGATGAAATGACGTCTATCGATTCTCCGCGGTCTGTGACGAAACCAGACAGATCGTCATAATGAGCCACTCCTTTTTGACCAAAAGAATTTTGCAGCTTGAACGTCTGACGCATATCGATAGCTCGCATGGTGATTCTGACAAAGCGTGCAAACAGTTCCACCAAGGTTTCCGCTACGGGTGGAACGGAGCGATCGTATCGCCGCGTCTCTGCGTATCGACACGCGTCTTTGTTTCCACGGGCCGACTCACGCTGATCGATTAAACAGAACCGATTCCGAGTTGCGCTCTGCGCCGTTCGCAAGTTTGCTCATGCAAGAACGATGCGTTCCATGTCACGTAAACGTCGCACGCGTACTCGATCAGTTCGTCTTCGTCGCCATTGTTGGCCGCTTCTTCGTAATCGTTATCCTCATTTCTCCTTTCGCAATCGTTTTCGTCGCCGTCGCCGTTGTCGGCCGCTTCTTCTTCGTAGTCATTGTCCTGGGCGATCGTTACGCGACGAGGCGCTCGCTGTCGAACGACGACGGTTGTTGCTGCCATTGACGAAAATGTGAGAATGTGCTCGAAAAGTTCCTACGTGCAACATGACGCCCCGATCGGCATCGTAACGCAGCTCCATACGACTACGAAAGTACACATTCGACCGACAATCGATGGCGATCTTGCGGCAAAATACAGTGTCGCCAGTAAATCGCAATTTCTGATCGACTACATAACCGTTCTTGCAGTTAAGCATATCCATATCGCCGAATGCAAAGAGTAGCCTAACACTGTTCCGAGGTGCAGCGATCGAACTGCTACTTCCGCCACCGCCGCCGCCGCTGCTGTCATTGCCATCGTTTATTCGCACTCGGGTCAATTTTCCGTTTCGGTCGAAATAACCTAACCTAGGCCAACAGTCTGTTTCGTAGTTTACGTCGCAGTTGCGTATCGTTTTGAGCGCTCGTCTATGTGCATTAATCGCCACGATACATTTGCTAATCTCCGTTACGTATGGATGCGCCTATCGATAGCATACCGTGGCACGTAATCTCGTGCAACTTTGGTCTCGACGGAAAGCCGCCGTTGTTACCATTGATCCAATCGCGATAGAGCGACAGTTCATGCCGACTGAACCAGGAATGCGCGCGACAACGTGGTAGCACGGACGACGATCGCAATCAAACACCTCCTGTTGTCGTCTCACTCCACGCGTTGGTCCATGTTTTTTTGGACACGAAGATGCTCAACGATGTTTCAATCGGCATGAACTCGCGGCACGAGGAACAATAACGAGCGAGTCGTCGTCGTCGTCGTCGTTGTCATCGTTGTTCGAAGCTTCATCGTCATTCGCAACGACTATGCCGACAGGACGCAACAGCACGCCGTTCAAAAGACGTACATTTACATAAAAATCGACATTTCGGCCGTCGTCGCCACTCAATTCGGTTACAACCACAGTCGCTCCGGGTTCGCGATACTTGACAGCCAAAGCAAATCCCCACAGGTTGAAGCTCGAGTTGTTATCGTCGTCGACGTCGTCGTCGTCGTCGTCCTCGCTATTGAAAATAGTCATGTTGTCGAGTCGAACGATCGGCATCTCGTTGACAGCGAGCATTACATACGGCACTTGATGTTGCTGCGGGGATGCATGTACGTAGCGATGATATCTGCGCAGAGCGTATTCGCGCATCCACTTGACCGTGCGTTGAATAGCAACAGCTTCGTTAATGATATACGACTCACGCATCGAGTGAACCCGATTCATGACTCGTCCGGCGTTCCCGATGTTCCTCACGTTGAAGTAGCTGAGAAATCGATCAAAACCGCGAGGCATGCGCAGACACGTCATCGCATTGAGATTGACGACTCGCATTCACTTGATCATCTCGTGATCGTACTCAGGATCGCTGTGAGTCTTTGAGTATAGAAATGGCTGCGTCACTTTGGCGCATTCGAAGGGAGCGTCCGGAGCGCGAAAGCGAAAGATCAACTCATTGTTGCCGTCGCCTACCAGCATGCCGCTCACGCTTGCCGAAGCCGATGTGGTCGCGGCAAGAGATCCGGTGCGCGCGAAACGTACCGTACGCGCGCGATTAGTGCGAATCTCACTCTTCATCAGTCGCTTCATCGATTCGCACCAATCGCGTTTGATGTGTGTCTTGCGACTGATGAAGGGCAATAGATTGGCCCGCTGAGCCATCGAGGCTTACTGCGCCACTATGTAACGAACGCGACTTAACAAATCGACCACATTTCGTGATAGCGACTGCTGCTGCTGCTGCTTCCTGCTGCTGCTGCTGCTCCTGCTGCTGTTTCTCGTCCTCGTTCGAGGATGGCAGCGACGACTCGACCGCCGCGCGTACGGTGCGTTCAAATTCGGTCATGAGCGCCGTGTAGAGCGCCGGTGCGTTCGAGACGTGCTTGTTGCACAGATGATCGATGTCGCATCCCTCGATGGCCGTGTTGCGAAAAATCGTGTTCTTTCCGCCATTGTTTCTTTCCGCGGTTGTTTTGCCGATGCCGCGCAACATGTACTCGCGACAATTACGAAAGAAATGAACTCGGCGACCCGTCAAACGGCGGGTCGCAATGCATCTCGAGCAAAATCGCCTACTATCGCAGCAGATGCAGTGGTAGATGTATTGCTCGCTTCGTCGCGGTCGAGAACGTATTCGCCGTGCGCGTCAATCAGTTCAACTTCGCGCTTTCGCTTGTCTCGCATTCAGAACTCGCCTGATTGACCTAAATATAACATGTGGCCCTTCCCCATGCGATCATACACGTACAGGCGCACTGTGGAGTTGGTTGAATTTGTGTGTTCACGATATCGGTGTCCCTGGCGCGCATCGGTGCTGATGAAGCTATTGAATAACCAAAAGTTGCCGAATGCAAACACGCGACCAAGGTACTCGGGACTCGGGCTCGTTGGCCAGAGACCAATTCTGTTGTCGTTGTTTGAAGGACAACGACTTGTCATCGTCGTCTTCTCCATCACCGCTGCCGCCGCCGTTGTCGTTGTCGTTGTCGTTGTCGTCGTTGTCGTCGGTGATGAGAGCCTGCGGTATCGTCGTCCGTATAGCCCGATCGAGATTCGTGCCTATCACGAGCGGTAGAAAATTACACCCGTGCATGGATAATCGAACGCCGCCGCCGTCGCCGCCGCCGCTGCTGCAGCAATCGGCCCAGGTCATCTTTACGTCGGTCCTCGGTGTCGTTATTATTGATCGACATTGAGATATTGGCGCATGCATTGTATCGACCGGTAACGAGGATGCGAGAGAGTTCGTGAGCTCGCACACCAGCGAGACTGCGACGTTCGTCATCGGTGAACGCGACGATTGCGTCCTGACAACTCGCACGAGTAGCGTTCATACAAAGCGTTCCTGACGCAAAGCGGATTGCGTTTGCGGATACGAATCGCGCAGGTATGTCAGATATTCGGAACCGTTCATCATCTGAAGTGCCGCGCGTTCGAATCGCACTGTGGTCGCACACAGTCCTAGTCGTCGTCGCCGTCGCGCCGATCATGCTTCGAGGGGCGTAACAACTGGTACTTTTCGCAAGCTTTTTTCGCACAGATTCATAAAAGTCGTCCAACCAGTGGCGCGCTGTTGGGTATCTACCGCCGTAATAACCGCCGCTGACGTCGTAGTCCGTCGTAGTGTCCGACGATACGGCTACGGCGAAGATGATGACGATTTAGTTGCCTCTGTGTGGTACGAAGTCGTCTAATAGCGGCGACATCGCCGCGTCGGCGACTTCCAGTTTGCGCGCGAATGAGTCGATGTGGCAGTACCGACGTGTGAAATAAGGCGTGATAAATTCCAGACGTTTTGGGTGAAAATAGACAGGCGTGAGACCGATTGGACACGCGATCATTGATCGATGCGGTACCATCGCGCCGTAGGAGCAATTCACATACACCATGAGCATGAGTACGCGCAAGGTGTGAACGTATGCCGAGTCGTCTCCCACGTCAATGAGGCCGCACGAAGACACGACGGTTATTCCAGTTGTCGTCGTTCCAGTCACGGCAGCGGCGGCGCTCGATCCGCCGTCGCTCTCTCGGCACAACAACAAATCCCATACGCTTCGTCGTACCGGATACAGTCCGGTCTCGCGATATACGCGTTCATACCATCTCACGAGACTGGACACGAGTGCCCGCGCGGTGGTGCGAGTGGTGCGCGCGGTGACCGAAACGTTTTCGTTGTTCAATTCACAGCCGCCGCCGCCGCCGCTGCCGCTGAAGTCACCGTCGCCGCGTAATATGCGCTGAGCAAAACCGTATCGGGTGAGAGCGATCGATTCGGATCTGTGTGGGTATGTGGCCACGCCGAGTGTCACATGTTCGTGTCGACCGTCGCGATAGGAGCAGCTGCATTTACAACCACCGTACCAAGCTTCGCTGTAGATTCTTCGATGCAAGGCCCTGTACACTCGTATCACCGAGTGCGACCCTCCGATGGTAAATAGACGTCGATTGTTGGCTATGAACATCATTGTGTCTCGTCGTAGATCGTGTTTCTTCACTGGTTGTTACCTTGCGCGTCGTCGTCGTCATCGTCGTCGTCGTCGTCGTCGTCGTCGTCGTCATCGTCGCTCAAGTTACGCACGTCGCCGCGCAATCGCTTCGCTGGTCGCCTGCGACGTAACATTTGTCCTGTGCGAACGAGCGAACAGCCGAGGCGTGTGAGATACCAACCTGCGTTATTACCTCCGTAGCTATCGTTTTTCTATACTCGTTTTCGAGAACAGGTCAACATTGAGGCATGCGTATCGCATAGTTGAAACGCGCATGTTGTTGCCGCGGCGGTCATTTCGTGCCTCACCGCTGTTCAACCGCTGTTTAAATACCGTAAGAATAGAACTACAACAATGACACCCAGAATGAATTCGAACGTCTCATACGCAAGAATGTGTTGCAGCGTCTTCATGTTACTAAAAATGTTCTCCTGTACGCGCCTTCACGTGACTCGGTACGCATTGCAATCGTACGCGTTGTTGCCTTTGCACCGCGCTTTTTTCTAAAGCACTAGACGTCGTGTACTACTCGCAACTCCGATCGCATATAATTGGTCAAACGGAAACGAGCGTGAAATGTCCTGCGACGTTCTCTCCATCATATCATTTTTTCGCCTCTACATCAAAAGGCCAGCGAGACATATAGGTAGATTCAACCATCAAAAGTAATTGTTACTATTAAAATTATCGATAAAAGTTCATATCTTTTAAAATAATAATAATTTTAGAAAATCGCGCAGTGCGATTTAAGGCTCCTTCAAAGTATTACAAATTATGTCCTAATAAAATTTCTGTAAGATCAATAGTTTAGAAGTTACGGCCATTTGAATGTCTCGACCAATCAGGAAAAGGCATGTTTTTCTCAGTAACTATAAGGCCTAGAAGAAAAATCTTAATTGCTAACAATAGCATTAAAGGACCTCTATTTAACGACCATATTAACATTTTGAAAAACATTAACAATTAATAAAAAACCAACAATGTTACCTACCAATAGACTTCGGGAAAATTCTAAAATTCATACGCAGGGACTATTGGGACGCCAATAATGCGTACCTTCAGTAAAAATTAAGAAAAGTCAATTTAAAATATTTTTAACACCTACATACCTAGAGAACATCTTAGTGAAACATAAGCAAATGTCAAAACCTCAGAATATTAATTACAAAAGGAAATAATGCCAAACGAAAACAATTAATTCTTGCCTACAAACAGAGAAACCTTCTGACAGTACATTCTCAAAATTTGGTAATTCTTACTTAAAATTTAATAAACCTCATTTATTTAAGTTCAGGGCTCGCTTAAATACTCTATTTAGCTTGGAAATCCACCATTTTAGCCTCGGTCACGTTTAAATACCTTATTTAATTTAATTTAAACCTTCTGTCCACGTTCAAGCTCCTCTTAAATACTGCACTCTTTTAAATTCGTTCGTACAGTACAACGGCTTGAACTCATCACTAATAATAGAATTTAATTGTTCATCGAATCTTCTATTACCATAAGCTTCTATAAGCTCTAAAAGTCGGTAATTTATACATAGGAACCGTCTATAACAATTGTTAATTAATTACCGACGCCAATAATAACGAAACCTACCCAAGGGGTCTACCTTACCGACATACGTAAGTAGGAGCCCTATGGTAGAACTCAGCCTTGCCGAGAAACATTAATTTAACAGCAATAATAATAAGGATCCCTGTAATAAGAAATCCTATTTTCCAGTTAACAATATTATAAACTCTACACTCTAAAACCCACTGTTAACAATATGCATTTCTTATAATAATTCTTAATAACCACATTTAAACATTAATAACAAGTATCTCTTTTATTATAACCCATGCATATTGTCTTTATAAAAATCATAACTAATTAACATTATAACTTCTATTACACTATTCATATAATACTAAATTAGGCGTATATTATAACCTTAAGAACCACACATATAATATTAACCATTTTTATTATAATATTATAATATTATAAGGCATAAATAATTACGTGCACATATAAATTAATAAGTCAGACTGGCGACAGGAAGTCTCAAAGATAAGGCACGCACGCAGCCGGGCCACCGAGGTGCTCTGGAATCCCCGAGTAACCCGAGCCCATATCAGGTAACATAGGGCATCCTGTTGACCACGCTCCTTATCACATCCGGCGGCGCGCCGAGATGTCTCGACGCCCCGTCAGCATCACGCCATTCAGTCCCACTCCGAAAAACCTTGAACGCTCCTACTCTGGATCCCTCTCGTATAATCCCATTACTCCTACCATATAGCCTACCCCACTCTTGAGTTCCATTGTCCGGACCGAACGAGGCCCCGGGAGCAGCTCCCACCGCAGAGTCGACATCGGAAGTTCATACAGTACAGACGTGCCTCTTAGGAGTGCCTCCAAGACATTTTTGTTAATTTGACGCAAAGAGGAAAAGTGTCTCTGAGCGACCGTGCCACCACAGACAACGGTCGTCTCGCATAAGAGCCTCTTCCTACGCTCCTTCAGAGCCTTTGCCTTGTGCTATTCAAAATCTGGAAGATTTCTTAGGAAACTTGCCAGAACATCCACGGTGTTTTATAATACTCAAAGTGTGCGGATAAGTCGACTCCCCGTTCGAGTTGTGCCGTGGCTAGAGTGGTCCCAACAGTATTGAGAGTATTCTGGAATAAAAAAGCCTGTTCTTTGAGATTTCTCTGCAAAAGTCTGAGCTACTGAAATAAATAGTAAGTATATAATATTTTAATGCACAACACTCACATACACCTCGTTTCGCGCAAGTGAAATACAATCGCGATCTAAGCTTCAGGAACATTGTTACGAGTGAACCAGTGACGTTTCATCATACGCCAAGTCGAATTATTTACAGATACAATAGCGTCACGCTGAAATTTTCGTTCATGTCGGTTCGTAACTGCCTACATAAGGATCATTCATTATAATCCGAATTGTGTATTATCTACGTTTAGTTTGTCAAACCGCTCTTAGAATTTCGTTCCGATTTCCTTAAGATACGCTATACAAGCTAGGATATATATAAAGAGAGAGAGAGAAGAGAAAAACATCTTCAGATTCTTTTTCTTAATCGTGATTACGAAACCCCAGTGTCTGTCAACGCAGTA